>NC_064641.1:971895174-972170174 GCF_023864345.2 Schistocerca serialis cubense | reverse complement strand
AATCTCATAGTAGAAACCGAACACATCCTTACACGTGAAGAACAACAAAATAATTGTGAAATAAACATAGGACTGACAAGAGAACTAGTAAAAAAAGAAATAAAAGGCATAATAAAACAAACACAGCAGACACACAATAAGAACAACCAAACAGAAGTAGCTACTATGAAAAGGTTAAAACAAAAGTTAGCAAACAACAACATATTAATAACAAGAGCAGACAAGGGAAATGTAACAGTACTCATGGATAAAGAGCAATACATCACAAAAACCAAGGAATACATAAACACCAACGCAATACAGAAACTGAAGTCAGATCCAACTACACGATTCCAGGCAAATGTGAAACGAACACTGAAAAACATTGAACACACACTCACAGACAAACAGAAATACTACTTAACACAGAAAAACCCACAAGCACCAACACTCCGCAGTCAACCGAAAGTACATAAAGACGGAATGCCAATGAGACCTGTTATCAACTTCAAGAAAGCCCCAACATACCGCATAGCCAAACACCTCCAAAAGTTAGTTACAAAACACTATAAAGTAGAAAACAACAAAACAGTGATAAACACAGGAAACCTAATAGAAAACATACAGAACATACAGGTACCACACACAGCATCACTGATTTTATTCGATATAGAAAATATGTATACCTCCATCCCTATCACAGAAACAATAGAAATCATAGAACAAAATCTCTCATCCCACAGCAACCTCACCACAGATGCAATAAAAGAAATAACAGATATGCTCAAGACTGACAACTGAACAAAACTACTTTCAGTTTGAGGAAGAATATTATCTACAAACTGATGGACTGCCCATGGGATCCCCAATATCAGGAACACTAGCAAACATTTTCATCAGTCACCTTGAAAATCAGATATTTCATAAGATAACCACAAATGAAAGTTTCAAAATCGTATATTGGTACAGATACGTGGATGACATTATTTGTCTGGTAGACGAACAAAGTGAAAAAATAGATGAACTCCATTTAGAATTAAACAAAGCTCATAAGAACATAAAATTCAGACTTGAAAAAGAAAAAGAAAATCAAATAAATTTTCTTGACATTACAATTAAAAAAGAAAATGGAAAACATACATTTAACATCTTTAGAAAACCAACAGCCACGGACACAATAATACATTCCACATCCAACCACCCCCAAAGCCAGAAACTTGCAGCACTACGACACATGTTACGTAGATTAAACAGAATCCCACTCAGCAAGAGAAACTATGAACAAGAAATGAACACGATCATACAAATAGCTAGGAACAACGGGTATGACACACATGTGGTACACAGGCTCAATCAAAAAATAAAAACACAAATAAAAAACAAACACAACATTTCCACAATACAAAAGAACTCACAAGCTGAAAACTTACAAACACACTCAACAAACACACACAATGACAACATCACACAGAAAAGAACCAGATGGTACACCATGACCTACACACATAAACTAACACACAGAGTTGCAAACATCCTAAAGAGACAGGGCTTCAAAATAGCATATAAGCCTGGGCAAACCCTTCAATCACACCTAAGCCAGCCAGCTACCAAGAGGGACAAATTCCAACAATCAGGAATATATAAACTTGAATGTCAAAGTTGTGATGCAGTATACATAGGCATGACATGCAGGAATTTTGAAACAAGATACAAAGAACATATCAGATGTTGGAAATATGAAACAAACCATTCCACATTTGCAGAGCATTTAAAACACTACAACCATCATCCTACAAACATGGAACAAGAAATGAAAATAATGAGAATAAGCAACCATGACAAACATCTTACACAAATGCAAGAAAACTTCCATATCCAGAAAGCCATAGCAGAAAACAAACATGTGATAAATGAACAAACACACATCAGCACAGGCTCCCTACTACACTTAATAAAGGAAATGATAACTTAAAAAAAAAAAGAACGTAACACCAAAATACAGACAGACACACACACACAGCACAAAAAAGTATATATCACACCAAAACACACACACACACACACACACACACACACACACACACAGGACAAAAACAAAAATAAATAAATAAATACAATAAAATTAAATTAAATTAATACCACACCAAAAAACACTCACACACACACACACACACACACACAAACGCACACACAAATGCATACACGAACAGACCACAGATACTTCAATAGTTACACTCATAAGTTTGGCAGTAATATTCGATCTTTGGCAAAAACATTTGACAGTCGGCAACAGAAACCAAAACATTGCATAAAAACAAACGTTCAGTGTATAGTGCTGTGGAATGTGGAAAAACAGCAAATTGGCGCTCATAGGAAGAAGAACAACACCAAAAATGCAACAGGAGCATAATATGTAAGAAACTCTCTACGCAAGCTGTAAGTACAGTTCAAAACATTACTACTTAATAGGAAAAACCAACCACCAGAACTGTTTATAACCTATAGGCACAGTGACAAAAATGTAAATAATATAGCTAACATATGTACATATTCCAGGCCACTGATGATGCCTTGCAGAAAATAAAGGCGAAACGCGTATGGCACTAAAATTGTGTTTTATTCAGTTGCTGTCAGACGGTCCATAAGTGAAATTTATCAATATACCGTAGTATTACGCGCAACTGAGGAGGACAGGACCACAAAAGTTGAAGTCTTACGATCATTTGCTGAGCAGTTACTGTTTGCACATCTGTATCAAATTCTATATTCGTGTTACTACTGCTTGTAAATACACATATACACATACTAATGTTCTTTTTTACATTTTCTTTAACAGTCAGAAAAAAGTTTTGGACCAGTCTCTGTGATACAGGCTTCTACATTGTTAAGGGAACAACCACAATGGTCTGTTCAGCCAATCTGAATAGTGAATTTGTACTGGAGGGTGGTTATTATGTGACACTACGTAGCTTCATTTTAGAGGCCACCCCTTTCATATTGTTACCCTATTGTCTTATCACTGTTACTGTTGTGACTCGCCGATCTTTCAAAGTGCTGCCACGCAGTTACGCGCGTCCTCTACATGCGGCACTGTCTGCCAGCCGTGCAGCAGCAGCGCCACCTAAGCGGCCAGCCAGCCAGCGGCCACTAGACTCAGACTCAGTTGTGATTTGACTGTTGAAGTGTACACGTGTCTTACTTTGTTTACTTGATCTGTGACTTACATGTATTGCGTCATCCTTGAAATATATTTGTTCAACTTGAAGTTATAACAAGTGGCGACGAGGTAGTGAATTTTTCTTTTTCGTCGTTGACCCACATGTTTCCATGGCTACTTTAGAGCAACTATTGCAAGGTCTCATTGAACAGCAAATACTTCTCACAAATGCGATTCGTGATATCGGCGCGGCATCAAAGGCGGGGCATCTCTCATCGTTGTCTCTACCTCCTTTTCCTCCTTACAACGAGACCGCGGAAGACTGGTCTGATTACGAAAAACATCTTCGACAGCACTTCTTATCATTTCGTGTCATGGACGACCAAACATGTAAGTCTCTGTTCCTTTCATGGATTTCACCTCAAATGTATCGATTGTTGTCGCAATTGGCTCCTTTGAAAGATCCTGCGTCTTTGTCCTTTGCCGAAATGTGTTCACTTCTGTCCGTCTATTTTCAAAAGCATACGCATGTGGTAGCCTCTCGTGTTGCCTTTTATTTGTCAAAAACAACCGAATCAATCCTATCGCGCTTGGGCTGCTGAACTTCATAGCCTCAGTCTAAAGTGTCAATTTGTTACTGAAGTTTACAAAGAATCCTACATCGATTCCACGGTACGGGATGCTATTATCCGGTCGGCGCCCGACAAAGAAGTTGGGCAACGTGCCCTTCAGTTGACAAATCCGACTCTAGATGAAGTCCTATCCATCGCTCAGTCTTTTGAAATTTCTCACGCCACTGGAGCGCAAATAGAGGCATGGGGTGACGTCGGGGAAATACAACCTCGGTGTGCTGTTGACGAAGCGTGTGGCCGCAGTACGTTCCCAAGCGCAGCCTCGGCTTAACTGTAAACAAACCTCTAAGAAACTGCAGCAAAACCCACGGCAACTTCCTTCATGTCCGCAGTGTTTTACGAAACATTCACGAGAGGATTGTCCACAACGTTGGGCCGTGTGTCACAAATGCCAAAAAGAAGGGTCATGTGTCATCCATATGCAAATCCAAGCACATACATGATGTTCATGAACATGACGCTGATTCTGATTCTGTGTTGTCTGTCAATTGTACTTCTTCCCTTTCAGGGAAGTTATTCCTTATGGTCCAAATATTTGGTTGATATGTTCGCATGCAGATGGGTACTGGTTCTGCTGCCACTATCATCAATTCTCAGACGTATCTTCAGTTGGGTTCTCCAATCCTGTCACCTGTCATCACTAGGCAATTACGGACTTACAATAAACAGAAGATTTCTCTCTTGGGACAATTTGATGCTGAGGTATCTTACAGATGTGTCATTCACACTGTTCCCATATTTGTGGTCGACCATAGTAATGCGGAGAATCTTTTTGGTTTCGATGCCTTTCGCATTTTTGGGTTCTCCATAGATGTCTCCGTCAATATCGTCTCTGATGCTATTCCTTATGCTCAATTGGATTCCTTGTCGACGACATTTTCGTCCCTTTTTTCTCCTGGGTTAAGCCGTGCAAATGATTCTGAAGCTCATATCACGCTCAAACCCACTGCTCGGCCTAAGTTTTTTCAGGCTCGGCCCATTCCTGTGGCCCTTTGTGATCAGGTCAAACGGGAGCTGGATTGTCTCATTGCTTCAGGGGTCTTGCTTCCTGTCACTTCCAGTGAGTGGTTCTCTCCTGTCGTTGTCGTTGCTAAGCCAAATGGTGATATTCATCTCTGTGGCAATTTCAAAGCCACTGTAAATGCTCAATGCCTTATCGACACTTACCCTATGCCTCAACCTGAAGAATTGTTCACTAAACTTACTGGAGGCCAGTATTTTTCTAAACTTGACCTGTCAGAAGCTTACCATCAACTTCCTCTCGACACTGCTTCCCGGCAGTTTCTGGTCCTTCACACGCCTTTCGGCCTCTATCAATAACAATGATTGCCATTCGGGGTTGCCAGTGCCCCTGCTCTCTTTCAGCAATTCTTGGAACAATTATTGCTCCCTGTCCCTGGGTGTATAAATTACATGGACGACATTGTTGTCACTGGCTCCACCACTGACGAACATCTTCAAAACCTCCGCACACTTTTTCATGTCTTACAGACTGCCGGTCTTAAGTGTAATCTTCAGAAATAAAAATTTTTCTCAGGCATCTATCACGTACTTGGGGTTTCAACTCTCTCGGGATGGTATTTGTCCGCTTCAGCAAACTGCCGCTGCAATTGATGCCCTTCCTCGCCCTACATCTGTTAAGGAACTGCAGGCCTTCTTGGGGAAAATTGCATACTATCACAGGTTTTTACCGTCTGTTGCTTCGGTGGCTCAGCCGTTGCATCGCCTGTTGCATAAAAACGTGCCGTTTCACTGGTCCGCGTCATGTGATGCGGCTTTCCAGAAATTGAAGACGCTACTTATCGACCTGGCCAACATATTGTTCTTGCCACGGACGCCTCTCAATACGGGGTTGGTGCAGTCCTTGCGCACCATTTTTCTGACAGTTCTGAACAACCCATTGCTTATGCATCTAAAACGCTCACGGATGCCCAACAGTAGTATTCTCAAATTGAAAAAGAAGCTTTGGCCATTATTTATGCTCTTCATAAGTTTGGTGTTTTTCTCTACGGATCCAAATTTCATCTTGTTACGGATCACAAACCACTTGTTTCCTTGTTCCATCCATCCACGTCACTTCCCGACAAGACTGCACACAGCCTCCAGCGTTGGGCTCTTTACTTGTCCCGTTTCAATTATGAGATTCATTTCCGGCCGACGGCTCAACATGCAAATGGCTGATGCACTGCCTCGCCTTCCCATGGGTCCTGATCTGGCATTCGATAGGGACGAACTTTTGTGTTTCCACCTGGATGTTGCCGAGCAGCGTGTTGTGGACGGGTTCCCCATCACCATCCGCTAAGACTTCTGATCCGTTGCGGAACTACTACGCTTTGCGTTACCACCTCACGGCTAGGGATGGTGTTATCCTCCTTTCCACCGACAATGCTTCGCCGCGTGTTGTGGTACCTGCGTCTTTGCGTGCTTCGGTCTTGCACCTGCTTCACCAACGGCACTGGGGTGTGTCTCGCACAAAATCTCTGGCGCACCGTCATGTGTACTGGCCCAGCATCGACTCGGAAATCGCACACATGGCCACTGCCTGCGGCCCTCGTGCGTCACAGGCCGCCGCCCCGACGTCATATTTGTCACCGTGGCCTTCGCCTGAGAAGCCCTGGGATCATATTCGTGCTGACTTCGTGGGACCTTTTGTAGGTACTTATTGGCTTCTCGTTATTGACGCCTACTCTAACTTTCCTTTCATTGCCCGTTGCACGTCACCTGCCACTGCGGCAACCACCAATGCTCTAGCTCGCATTTTCTCTTTGGAAGGCCTTCCCTCTACTCTTGTTACTGATAATGGTCCGCATTTTGCCTCTTTCAATTTTGCGGCATTTTGTGCCCGTCACGGCGTCATGCATGTCACGGCCCCTCCGTTCCGTGCACAGTCAAAAGGTGAGGCTGAACGACTGGTCCGCACATTTAAGGCTCAGATGAGGAAACTCCTGACTTCTTCTGCTGCTGATGATGCGCTTCTCCAGTTTCTGGCTTCTTACCATTTCACCCCCACGGGCGACCACAGCCCGGCTGAGCTCTTACACGGCCGACAGTCCCGCACGCTACTCCATCTTCTGCGGCCTTCCACCTCTTGGCCATGGGTGCCTTCACTTGGCCGGTTCACCACCGGCGACCTCGTACGGGTACGAGGATACGGCAGGTGGCCAAAATGGAGTCCTGGCCGCATCTTACGACACCGTGGCCGACACCTGTACGAAATCCAGACAAACACAGGTGTTGCAGTGCGTCATTCGGACAAACTTCGGCCTCGTGTGCCGGCAACACCTGTTCCAGATGCCGCTACACCACTTTCAGCTCTACCTGACGCTCGGGATCCTGGAATCTGTCATTACTCACAACGCAGTCCTCTCACCATCATATCAGTGTCAGCACAAGAACTGATGCCAACAGGAGACGTGCCCATGCAGGAACCAGATGACCATCATCTGTCAGAGCAACTCTACTCGCCTCCTTCTCCTACGGACACGGACACATCAGCCATGTCTCCTGTTATAACAACCGGACTTGCCGCAACGGGCAGATTGGTGCACGGGTTCAAATGGCTCCGAGCACTATGGGACTTAACTTCTGAGGTCATCAGTCCCCTAGAACTTAGAACTACTTAAACCTAACTAACCTAAGGACATCACACACATCCGTGCCCGAGGCAGGATTCGAAACTGCGACCGTAGTGGTCGCGCGGTTCCAAACTGTAGCGCCTAGATCCGCTCGGCCACCCCGGCCGGCTCGGTGCACGGGGCCCCAACAGATTTTACCCCCACGTCTCCTGTCATCTCGACCCGTTATCATTGGGGACACTTCCGTCTGTACGGGAAGCCTCCTCCTCGAGACTTTATGGCCAGTCAAACAACACCTATGGACGTTAGCAATCTACAGGCCACCTCCATCGAGATCTGTGCAAAAAATTCAAAGGGTGGAAAAGTGTTGTGACTCGCCGATCTTTCAAAGTGCCGCCGCACAGTTACGCGCATCCTCCACATGCGGCGCTGTCTGCCAGCCGTGCAGCAGCAGCGCCACCTAAGCGGCCAGCCAGCCAGCGGCCGCTAGACTCGGAGTAAGACGAGTATACACGTTAACAGTCAAATCACAACTGAGTCTGTTTACTTGATCTGTGACTTACATGTATCGCGTCGTCCTTGAAATATATTTGTTCAACTTGAAGTTATAACAAGTGGCGAAGAGGTAGTGAATTTTTCTTTTTCATCGTTGACCCACATGTTTCCACGGCTACTTTAGAGCAACTATTGCAAGGTCTCATTGAACAGCAAATACTTCTCACAAATGCAATTCGTGATTTCGTCTCTACCTCGACGAGACGGCGGAAGACTGGTCTGATTACGAAAAACGTCTTCGACAGCACTTCTTGGCATTTCGTGTCGTGGACGACCAAACATGTGTGTCCCTGTTCCTTTCATGGATTTCACCTCAAATGTATCGGTTGTTGTCGCAATTGGCTCCTTTGAAAGATCCTGCGTCTTTGTCCTTTGCTGAAATGTGCTCACTTTTGTCCGTCTATTTTCCAAAGTGTACGCATCGTCCTTGAAATATATTTGTTCAACTTGAAGTTATAACAGTTACTATCCTTTCTTTATTCTTCTGATGAGCGGTAGTTTTAGTTAAACTTCTCCAGTAGTACCAGTTTTCCATCTTTGTTTCCATGCACTTATTTTTAAGCACCGCTCTTCCCTTGTTGCATTGTTCAGACTATACTTTTCTCTTCTTTCTTTTGCTAATGAGTACGATGTTCAGCAGCTGAATAAGCAGCCAGTCAATTGCAATAAATGGCAGTTTTCAATTAAGCTTAATCACATTTTCAACAGCTTTAAACCCGTCTTCTTCAGAAGGAGACGAAACAAACTTTACTTTAGCAAACAGTTAGTGAAGCGATCTAACATCTCCATGTGAAATGTGTCGGCAATGATCTGTACATCCATTTGTAAAAGTTAAGGCCCCTAAAATCGAGGGCTTTCCACATCAGTAAAATCAGTCACATAAAATTCCAGACCTTTCGAAGGCACAGTTCAACATACTCTCATTTATTTGTGAAAACCTTTACCAATGTTTCACACGTAATCGAGTGCAGGTAATCGGTTATTATCGCTGTCTTCAGTTCATCTATTGTCTTGGGTGGTTTTGATACACAAATGTTTTAGCTGCATCCGAAAGGAAACGGTCAGGCAGAGAGAGGTCCAGTAAGTGTAGGAGCCAGAGACCTTTCGTAATTACTCTGTCTCCCAAGATTTCAGGTAAAAGTCACAGGGACGGGTGTGCCATATGATCAGTAGCACTGTCTTGTTGGAAATTTTTATCCGACAGGTCAATAAAGTGAAAAAGTATCTGGGAACAATAGACGTCAGAAGTGAACGTAGTACCAAAAAAAGCGGCCCTACAATTCGTGCACACATTCTGGCAACCCACACTGCAATTTTCTCTGGGTGCAACGGCTTTTCTCTAAAGACACGTGGATGTTCCGATGAACAAAGTCGTGAATTTTGGGAAGTAATGTAGCCAAATATGTGAAACCGAGCCTCATCAGGGGAAAAGGTTCTATCTAAAACACCAACTCCATGGTGGTTCACAAATTTCTGTAACCATTCACAATAATGTATTCGTTTCGCACAGTCCGTAGAATGTAATTGTTGCACGGCAGTAATTTTATACAGTTACATCACCAATCCTTTTGTTACAGCCATACAAGCTGTCATACAAAAGAATTTAGCCACTCACGATAATCTCCTCGCTCATTTTGTCGGATTCTGCCACACGATTCCTGAAATGTCACCGAGTTCCCTTTCTGTTAAAATTGTGGGCTACCAGATCGCGGTGCATTACAAACTGAACCTGCCGACTGGAATTTGCGAACTAAATCACGTATCGTGTCAACGGTATGGACACCTCGAAGCAGGAAAAACCCAATCTAAATTACTGTCTCACATGTGCCATAAAGTTTCCTCCCACACAGAAAACCTCTTCCACTAAAAATGCTCTCTGTGCAGTAGTAAGCATTCTCACCACACAGCTTACATAACAATTGGGCAACCACACAACTAGCAGCTGCAATGCAAATGCAACACTACTACTCCCAGCCTACCACTGCAGGTCCACAGCACACTTAGTGTTCCACTGATCAATCTCTCAGTGCAACATGTCAAGTGCGTAAAAAGGAACATGTCAAGTGCATAAAAAATGCATACATGAATGTAGGGATTCTTTTTAAAAAAACCTTACAATTTTTATTACCTATCCCATTCCCTTAAATGGTACAAAATGCATATATTGCATATGTTATACCTATAGATTTATTTATTCCTATTCAAGAATTCATATATGGCATAGAAGGAGTTGTCAAGGAGATGTGACTTCAATTTATTTTTAAAACTGTTACTGCTTTCTGTCAGACATTTTATTTCATCTGGTAATTTATAGAAAAGTTTTATAGCAGCATATTTTACCTCTTTCTGTGCCAAAGATAGGTTAAGTAGAGGATAGCGTAAGTCCTTCTTTCTTCTGGTATTATAATCATGAATGTCACCGTTGTTTCCAAAGTGGTCCATGTTGTTGAGAACAAATTTCATTACTGAGTAAATGTACCATGAGGCTTTTGTAAGAATTCCTAACCTTTTAAGAGATGCCTACAAGATGTGTGACTATGAGCCCCACACATTATTCTAACCACTTTCTTTTCAGCAGTGAATTACTTTTTGCCTAAGTGTTTAGTTACCCAAAAATGTTATTCCATATGATGTCAGAGAGCGGAAGTATGAAAAATATTTTAGCTAGCTATTTCTATATCCTCAAAATTAGACATTATTCTGATTGCAAAAGTTGTTACTGAACCTAGTTGCTTTAGGAGATGCAAAATATGAACTGTCCAATTAAGATTCTCATCTACGAGGTCACTCCAAAAGAAGTGCACACTTTTTTTTTAATCCATCTTTTATTCTGCATGTTTGAAAGTTTTACAGTGTGTAGATACATCCTTTAGGAACAATATTTTCATTTCTCTACATAATTTCCATCCCTCTCAACTGCCTTACGCCATCTTGGAAACAGCGCCTGTATACCCGCATGGTAAAATTCTGGACCAACCTGTTGGAGCCACTGTTTGGCAGTGTTCACAAGGGAGTCATCCTCTTCAAACCTTGTTCCACGAAGAGAGTCTTTCAGTTTCGCAAAGAGATGATAATCACATGGGGCCAGGTCAGGACTGTAAGGCGGGTGTTTCAGTATTGTCCATCTGAGTTTTGTGATCGCTTCCATGGTTTTTTGACTGACATGTGGCCGTGCATTGTCGTACAACAGCAAAACATCGGGCTGCTGCCGATGTGGTCGAATACGACTCAGTCGAGCTATAAGTTTCTTCAGTGTCATCACATATGCATCAGAATTTATGATGGTTACACTCGGCATGATGTCCACAAACAAGAGTCCTTGCCATGCCCACTTTCATCATGTAACCTGCTTGCCCACCGACTAATTGTACTGCAATCGACAGCAACATCTCCATACACCTTTTTCAACCTCTTGTGGATGTTTCCCACTGTCTTGTTTTCACAGCACAGGAATTCTATGACAGCATGTTGCTCCTGATGAACGTCAAGTGTAGCAGCCATCTTGAAGACATGCTGTGATGGTGCCACTCACGAGAACAGATTGAACTAAGTTTGAAAACAAGCGGGAAGGATGTATCTACACACTGCAAAACTTTCACACATGCAGAATGAAAACTGTATTTTTACAAAAAAAGTGTGCATTTCTTTTGGAGTGACCCCTGTATATGGACACCCAAGAACTTAGTATGCTTTACCCTGGCTACTGACTTCAGTTGATGTGTTATATTTATTGAAGAACTGTACTCCTTCCAGTAGAAAATTGGATGTACTGTATTTTTTCAAAGTTCAGAGCAAGCCCATTTGCAGAAAACCAATCAATAACTTTTCCACAAAGACATTATTCGTATCATTTTCTACTGGACTTTCTTCTACTGTATTAATAGTGATGCTTGTATCATCAGCAAACAGAGTTAGTTTAGCTTCCTGTTTCAAATAAGAAGGGACGTCATTCACATATATCACGAAATAAATAATGGAAATGCAATCCGAAAACAAATTAAGTAGTAGGTTACAGTATGCTTGTTCGCCCACTGCTTGAATACTGCTCAGCAGTGTGGGATCCGTACCAGATAGGGTTGATAGAAGAGATAGAGAAGATCCAACAGAGAGCAGCGTGCTTCATTACAGGATCATTTAGTAATCGCGAAAGCGTTACAGTGATGATAGATAAACTCCAGTGGAAGACTCTGCAGGAGAGACGCTCAGTAGCTCGGTACAGGCTTTTGTTAAAGTTTCGAGAACATACCTTCACCGAAGAGTCAAGCAGTATATTGCTCCCTCCTACGTATATCTCGCGAAGAGACCGTGAGGATAAAATCAGAGAGATTAGAGCCCACACAGAAGCATACCGACAATCCTTCTTTCCACGAACAATACGAGACTGGAATAGAACGGAGAACCGATAGAGGTACTCGAGGTACCCTCCGCCACACACTTGTCAGGTGGCTTGCGGAGTATGGATGTAGATGATGAACAGAAGGGTACCCACAATCAGACTCCATAGAACGCCTAATCTAATTTCACCCCAGTTCAATAAGATGGAAAACTTCCTTAAATCACTTAAACCATACAAAGAGACTTTTTGCTTCCTGTTCTGTAGGTATGACTTAAACCACTCATACTGTTCCATTTATCCCATAGAATTGTAATTTCTGTAACATAATGTCATGATCAAACACTTTGGATAAGTCACAGAAAATTCCTATGGGTGACATTTTACTATTTAAAGACACAATTATGTGTTCAGTGAAATTGTATATTGCTGTCTCAGTGGACGAGCATTTTTGAAATCCAAACTGTGATTTACTAAATATCCCATTACTGCTGAGATGGCTAACCAGTCTCGAGTACATTACTTTCTCGACAATTTTTTAAAATGCTGTGAGCAAGGATCCTGGCCAGTAGTTATTGACATCTGTGCTCTCCCCTTTTTTGTAGAGAGGCTTGATGATGGCATATTTTAACCTGTCTGGGAAAATACCTTGAGTTAGCGATGCATTACATATGTGACTCAGAACATCACCCGTAGCCATTCCACATTGTTTTAATATCTTTTTAGAGATGTCATCTACTCCAAAAGAACATTTATTTTTCAAAGATTTAATGATTTTCCTTATTTCAGAAGATGTTGTTAGATTTAAAATTAGTCTGACTAGGATTTCTCAAAACTGACTCTTCCATGTACAGCTTGGCTTTTTCGTTTGAACTATTCTCACCAATTTTTTCAACTACACTTAAGAAATGATTGTTAAATATATTATATACTTGTGTACTGTTGGTTAGGATGGTCTCATTCTCTTTAATAGTAATACTACCTACCCCAGTGGTTATTTTTCCTGTCTCTCTTCTAACAACATTCCATACTGATTTTATTTTATTGCAAGAGTTGTTAATTTCATCTGTAATATACATATTTTTTTATTTTCTGAGACCTTTTCTCTGGAAGTTAGAATAATTTTTATAGTGTAAAATTACTTGTGGGTCTTTACTAATTCTTGCTGCCTCATACAATTTTATTTTCCTCTCTGAAGACAATTTAATATCTGTAGTCATCCAAGGTTTCTTGGAAAACTGGTGTTACAATTAGTAATTTTTTTGGGACAACAGTGTTCAAAATGGGATACACATTTATCAAGAAATATGTTGTTTGTAATGAGCCATATGCCAATGATAAATGCATCTCCTCAATTAACATTTCTTCAACTTTCTCTAAATAACAAATTGACCAGCATTACACCTTAATGGTTTCTGAAATATAACAAGCTGCTAAGTTTTTTTAAGTAAATCAGTTGTGCATCACGGTCTGATAATCCATTTATCACAGGGAAAGTATGTGTTAGTTTTACATCCTCTTGCTGCACAAATACATTATATATTAGAGTGCTACTGTCTCGAGCTATACGTGTAGGGAAATTGATCACTGATTCTAAGTTATATGGCATTAATAACACTTCTAGTTCATTTTTATTTATCACCGATTCTAAGTTATATGGAATTAATAACACTTCTAGTTCATTTTTCCTATCAGAATTGCTTAGAAAGTTTACATTGAAATCACCCACAGATTAATGACTTCTTCTTTTTGCCTGTCAGACAGCATAGTAGGGAGTCAAAGTTTTTATGAATAGCTCCTAATCACCTAATGGGGACCTGTACACTGTTGCTAAAATTAACACTACGTTATCAAGCTGTGGTTCACATGCACAAACGTCAAAGTGCTGACCGACACAAAATTTGCTTACTTCTGCAGATTTGTACATACATCCTTGTTTTGGGTAAATGGCAACTCCTCCTATATCCATGCCAGATCTGCAAGTGTAAGATGCTAAATTGTACACATTGATGTCGACACTTTCCATCCCCACAGTTACATGGTGTTCAGACAGATAAAGTATATCAATCTCATTCTTATTTTTGAGATCATCTAAACACAGTAGTAGCTCACCTACTTTATTTTTTTATTCCACTGATATTTTGATAAAGTAAATTGATACCATCCTTATATAAGGGGGTAGTTTGTGTTGTTACCCCAGATGATAACTAGACGAAATATCTGTCAGTATCTGTAAGCGGTGGGTCCTTGAGGTACGGCAATACGTGAGCACGAGAAGTAAGTTTAAACAGTTTTATTAACAAAGGCGGATCATAAAACACGCACACCATGCGCAACCATCATCACTGTATCTGACATCCTAGCACTGGCTAATTATGGTCGTATCGGAAGGCTCCGTGGTGAGCTAAGAAAAGAGACATATTTGCACAAGAGGCTGCGCTAGTTAATCGGCGTGCTGTGGACGGCGGCCGTGGCATACTCTCGTTGCAGTACGGCCGGACACATGTCTACTGACCGAGCAAATTGTCAGCATTCCAGACAGGTCGGCTGGCGAGCGCGTATTACATACCGTATGGCTGCGCACAATCCGTAGACCCTTACATCACTCTCCCCAAAGAAAAAGAGCAACCGTAGGTGGCTCAGAACGACCTCCTAGGTGTTATGAATCTATTTCGCCATTTGTGGCATCAGAGGGCATTGCAACATGTATTTCATTTGCAGACACAGTAACATTCGGTACAGAGAAGCGTGCCGTCAGGATGACAATTTCGTACATGACAAATGCTGTTCACAAAAGACAAATTAATAAAAGCAGTAAAAACATAATACTGACAATCAAGTATGCATTAACATCACTGGATGAATCAAAGGACTTAATTCTATTTGCTGCTTCAGTGAAGTTTAACTCATTATTGGAAGAGATTACATTTTCATGGATGTGCTTAATTACCGTCTTCAGAAAAACTAGATAAGGAACGCTTTCCTCATGTTAATATGTATGAATCATTGTAATAAACAGATAACATTCTCATTAATGGCAACTGTCCAGTTGCATGAAATGTAGTTGGCAATATACTAGGCATATCAAATAGTTCACATGATAAACCACAATGTGTGGTATTCAAGATTAATCCACTATTACTCAATTTGAATGTAGCTCATGTGTATCATAATTTCTACATGTAAATGTGACATCAAGGGTGGAGTTAAATGAGAAAATTATACCTTCACAACATCGTTTAACAAATGGATGATAAAGATGCGTTAAAATTCTAGGGCAATCATCTCTTGGGGGATGATTCATACACAATTCTTTCTCACAGCTGTACACTCTACTATCTAAGAACACTGCCGATTCAGGGCAAATTAACTTATGACTACATTCACACATATGCAAATCATTTTCGTTTAGGGACACAAAATATCCTTGATCCTTGCTGATCAGTAGATATCATTCAGTATGTACTTTATATGAATACCTGCCTGTCTCCATTTCACAGGGTAAGTATAAATCTTATTGTTTCTATACCCATTGCTAGATGAAAGCATAATTTTGAAATGTATAACAGTTAATTCATCTTCAATCATTAAAGAGTGTGTGGTGGTTAACTTACAGTAATCATATAAATTGTAAGAGTTAACAAGGTAAATTATAGTATAGGTCGCATCTAGCTTCTGCTCAATTGATGGTAGGATCTGTAAAACGAAACACCTGTACTCTGTGGTACTATTACTACAGCATTAGTAGAATAAGCTATCATAGCAAACATTAGAATAAAAATGAGCATGGTTAATTAGTTATGAATACTAGTTAACAATAATCATAAAATAAATGAGTTTCTCATGGTAACCTGTGGAATAAAAGGTTTAGCTTCACTTGTGCACTTGTGTAATAGCTTCAATATTAAATTTTCACAACACATTCACAGAAGCACATGGCTGAAATAAACACACACATTGTACTCTCACCCACTACACATGTTAATGCAGATTGTAGGGGTGTCTGGAACAGGATCGCTCAGAAGGTGGCGATGCCACGGCCTCAAAGTTCGGACTGCGACCTCGCAATTCTCACTTCCTGGGTTTGAGAACAGCAGGTCTGCCTCTTGGTCAGCCCTCGTCGTCTTGCGATACTACAGGAAATCTACCTAAAAGTGGCTTTTACACAATTGACACGAACGACAATCGAATGAAAGGGCAGTTGGAGCTTATGAGTGACTGGTGACAACACCTCCAAGATTGGATATGGTCCTTTCGAAAACTTCTTAAACTTTTTGCCTTGACTCTTCTTTAACACCACGTTGCTCAGATACACAAGATCTCCAACTCGACACTGTGGCACTGCTGCTTGGCGGCCGTGTTGTCCTGTTTTTGAAGAAAGGATTGACGATTTCGCTGTTTCACTCCCCACCGTGCTTCCTTTAGCTTGCGTGATAGTACCCTTACGTGTTCGTTGCCGATTCCGGCAGTGGATCGTGCAACGTCCGAGGGTGAACGCATTCTTCTTCCATAAACGATCTCGTATGGAGTTAGGCCAGTTGAGCTGTGCATTTTGGCATTCTAACCACTTACCAAGTACGGTAAACAGACATCTCGATTGTCGTGTTTGCTGCTCACATAATGGCAAACTCTTTTAATAATTGTCTTGTGGACTTGCTCGACTCTTCCGTTTCCTGCAGAGTGTGCTGGTGTAGTCCTTAACCAAGTTATTTGCATGAGCTTACAAGTCTGTTTAAGTAATTCACTCATAAAATTCGTTCCTTGATCACTAACTATACTTAATGGTGATCCAAACTTAAGAATCCATTCTTTTACAAAAACTTTAGCTATAGTCTCAGTGCTCTGATCAGGTATTAAAAAAATGTAAATGTTGTGTGACTAGGGCCTCCCGTTGTAGTGCCCCCAGAATTTTTTGAAAGTCTGGAGACAGTTGTGCTCCAGCCGTTTCGAAGACGCGTTATTTTAAAGCAGGGCGTAAGGATGAGCACGGGATACTGCACCCACTTATTGTTTGTGCAGGCGAAACTGGAAGGGAGATAATTCGTCGGCGCTGGCAAGTGTTCGGCGCGACCTGACAAGAATAAACAAATACGTCCCGGAAGCTCCGTGGCTGGCTGCAAAGAGTAATGTAGCATTATATTGTTAAAAAAACAAATGGAGAGACTCGAGATAGTGACTGTTTATTAGACGTGTAATTGCTGTTGAGAGTACATGGACTGGATGTGGATAGTCAGCCACGATAAAAGCTTATGTATTAATTGTGTTCAAAAATGTGTAATTAACCGATTCTGGGTGTCCGGTAATGTGTGGGCTTACGTCATAAAGTTGTTGTTTTTTTGTACAAACTGGAAATAAATATGTTCTGGTACATTGAATTTTTTAAATAAGAAGAGAGAGAGCGAGAGAATGAAAATTTCCCCTTCCTAGCAGTGAAATCTTTGGAGAAGTGTCCGGTGCTAGCAGAAGACATCGGCGCTGCAAGAAAGCAGGACCAGCATTCTTCAACAAGTAAGTCCACGAAAACGCTTAAGCTGTACAAGGAGAGCTTAACATTACACCGGGCCACTGCACCGTCGGGTAGACCATTCGACGGGTGCAAATCTTTCAATTTGACTCCACTTGAGTGACTTGCGCGTCGATGGGGATGAAATGATGACGATTAGGACAACACAACACCCAGTTCTTGAGCAAAGAAAATCTCCGACCCAGCCAGTAATCGAACCCGGGCCCTTACGATTGACAGTCTGTCGCGTTAACCACTCAGCTACTGGGGGCGGACGTCAGGTATCGGTATCATGAGAAGGTATCTAGAGAAATGCTCTAACATTGGCAATATGTATTTGTTTCCATCTTTAGTCTTAGGCAACAGTCCTACGACATCTAGTCCTACTCGTTCAAATGGTTCGCTTGTCTCTGGCAGTTCTTGCAATGGTGTTCTACTTTTCCCTACGTTATTCCGTCTGTTACAGGCATCACATTGTGAAAGAAACTCGAAAATGTCAACTTTGTGGATCGGCAATTCTAATGTTTGTTGCTTTTTTACCGCAATGTCCTGATGATAAAGAACCGTGTTGTTCTCTCATGATTTGCTCTTTCATGCTTTCTGGAATAACTAGGCAGTTTCTTTTACTAGTGATTTTGTACAATAATCCATCTATTTTGACAAAACGTTGATCATTTTTCGATAATTTTCATTGTGGATCTTCTTCTTGAGCTGCCTTTAACTCTTCTGCTCGACTTATTGTAAAACAAACATTGACTTTTCGACTCACTGCATCAGCAGTCACATGTTGTTTACCAGGTCGGTGAATAACCTTAAATTGGTACTCACTCAGTCTTAATGCCCATCTTGTTAATCTGGAACTAGGATCCTTTAAGCTCAATAACCATGTAAGTGTGGCATGTTCTGTAATAACTGTAAATTCTCTTCCTGTTAAGAAACATCTGTTATGTGTTATACTACTACTGAGAAGGAGCTTTGTGCTTTGGGTTTTGATATAATTACATTCTGCTTTGTTTAATTGTCTGGAAAAGCAAATGAGATTGGATGTTCATGACCATCAACTTCTTGAGGCAAGATTGCACCTATGGCAAAATTGGATGCATCTGTTGAAAGAATAAAAGTTTACTGAAATCCAGATAGGCTAACACTGGGGCTGTGGTTAGAGCAGTTTTAAGTCCTTCCATTGCCTTTTTACATTCTGTTGACCAATTAAATGTGGCTCCTTTCTTCAGTAGCTGTGTCCTTGGACGTGCTATATTTGCATAACTGGAAATAAATCATCTGTAGAAATTTGACAATCCCAAGAAAGACTGTAGTTCTTTCAAATTCTGTGGTTCAGGAAAATTCTTTACATCTTCAATTAATTTTGGATCAGGTCGAACACCTTCACTGGTTATAACATGACCCTTGTTAACTTTACTTTGTGCAAAATGTCATTTATCTATTGATGAAGACAGGTTTGAGCTTCTTATATGCTCAAAAACAGCTTGTAGTCTCTCAGTGTGCTGCTTCATGTTTTCACCAAAAATTATTACATCATCAAGGTAAACAAGTGCTTGTGTTGGGGTGAGCTCTCGTAAAACTGAATCCATCAGGCATTGAAATAAAGCTGGAGCATTATGAAGTCCAAATGGCATACAAAGATACTTGTAGACTCCTGTTGCTGTTACAAATGAAGTTTTTGCCTGATCATCTGGATGCACTGTTAACTGGTGATAACCACTTGTTAAATCACATACTGGAAAAATTCGACATCTGCCCAAGTAATCCAAGGTTTCCACTAAATTTGGTAAGGGGTAAATGTCTTGTGTGGTCACAGCATTCAAAGATCGGTAATCAACACAAAAACAGAACTGTTGTTGTTGTTGTTGTGGTCTTCAGTCCTGAGACTGGTTTGATGCAGCTCTCCATGCTACTCTATCCTGTGCAAGCTTCTTCATCTCCCAGTACTGTCGTTCTCCAGAATTTGGTTTCTTCTTTACAATTACAACAGGCGAACTCCACAGTGGGTCTGAAGGATCTCTTGGTTTTATAATTCTCGCTTCTAATTGTTCTTTAACCATGTCTTCTACCAACTCTCTTTGACTGAATGGTGCACAGGAAGGTTTCTGTGCAATTCGGGCTGCATTCCCTGTATGAATACGATGCTGAACTAAATGAGTGACAGGTAAATTTGCACGTTCTCCGAATAAATCTGCATACTCCAACAAAACAGGAGCTAAAATCTTTTGTTCATCAGCTGTCAAATGTTCTATCTTCTTCCAAATCTTTCGCTTCAGTTCATTCTTAACTTCGTCTCCTCATTGTAATTTTGCGGTACTGTTACAAAAATCTGTGTTTATAACTGCAGCATTTGTTACCTCATCTGGAATCTGTATTACGTCACTGTTACTTACGCTCAACACTTCAGCAACTTTTGTTCCTCGGGGCAAAACAACATCCTCATTGCTCATATTTGTTATTGTAACCGGGACTTTTGCGACATTCTGTCTCACCATTGTAGTGACACCTACACTTCTAGAAACATAACAATTCATTGTATCCAGTAACTCACTTTTCTCAGATCACTCAATTAATAACAAAGTTCCTTCCTTGCATCGGGGTGACTGAACTTCACCGTAGATTGTCTTTCCTGCACCCTTGGGAATTTGCTGAGGCTGATCAGTTTGAACATCGACTCAACGATTTGAACTGATGCATCATTTGGGCAGTCCATTCCCACAACGTCAGTATTGCTGCTCCTTCGAGTATGATCTGGAGAACGATTTCCTAGGTTGTAGTTGCTACGGCCTAGTCTGATCTTTCTTTCTGCGACAAATATGTCTGCTTCATTAGCAAACAAGAAATCAAATCCAAGTACACCGTCATAATGTGTTTCGTTATTTGAAACTACTCGCAACCTTGCTGTGTATTTATCTTTATCTATATTTTCCCCTTCATCTTGGCCTTGGCCAAGAATTAATTTTACGTCGACTTCTCCATAGTTCCGTAGCTTCCCTCCATTTAACCCTCACACTTTTAATAGCGGTTGTTTCAATTTATCCCGTTTATGCATGCCACACCACATTAATGAGGTCTGTGCTCCTGTGTCAATAAGTAGTTTGATGTTTCTCCCACGATATAGAGCACCTATCAAGAAGTCATTTTCAGTCTGATTTTCACTGGAACTAACAAGAATCACTGCCTCTGGCAACGGGCAGAGGGAGGGGTAGCCCATACATCCCCGTACTTGTTTAAAGATCTGGCAGATTGTCCGTTATTTGCATTACCTTTCTTCTTGTTGCGACAATCTCTCAAAACGTGACCCTGCAAACTGCAATTGACAGCAGATTCGATTCGCTATACAATTCTTATGCTTGTGACCCAGCTTACTGCATCTGTAGCATTGTACTGTGGTGTTGAAAACTCTGCGTTCTTGTTTCTGCATCTCATTCGGTCTTCTTAGTGCTTCAATAAAATCAACAGCTGATTCTACTGCTTCCTGAAACGTTTTATATCATGTCAACAGAACAGCTTTGCTTACTTCCTCTCTGTGCAACCCACGAATGAATGTGTCCAAGGCTCTCTGGTCGGCTTCGAACAACTGAATGTGATTTTCATTTTCATCTTCTACTAACTCGCATGTTTGAGCATCGATGTTTCGAATTCTGTCAGCAAACTGCTCGATAGATTCGTCTCGTCGCATTCGCAAACTGAGAAGCTGCTCTCTGTAAAATCTGATTGTGTTTTTACGTTTCAATCTCTGAACAACAATCACTCTAAACTTATTGTAATCTTCTGTTTGCATGCAAGTAGGCTCCACGCTAGTGAAATGTTGTGCTGCTCCCTGAATTCTTAATTTGGCGGCCACTAGCTTATTGGAATCTGTCCAGGATCCTAACTGTGTGGCACCTTCAAGTTTACGAAAAAACACCTTCACACATCATCTTTGGGTTTCCAGCTAAACACTGGTACTGATGGCAATAATGAAAAATTGTTTATTGTAGTTGTACCTGCGCTGCACGAACTATCATTTGACAAGTCTTTCGGAATGTTACGCTCACGTCTTTGTTTTTAACTGCCGAATCTCTTCTCGCAATTCATTAATAACAGTTTGTAGGTTGACAATGTTACCCAGATCGGACTGCGACATTTCGTCTAATTTAACGCCAATGAGTCACTCGAATGTAAAATAAACATCCGTCACTGCCTTTCGTATTCTATCCAAACTGGAGGAGACCGACCTGAATTCCAGCACCGGATGTCCCCGTGTAGTCAGAAGATGTTCACGCTGCTGCCGATTGAAGTTCACGTTGTGCTGCACCTCTTCAGGACTGTAGATTTTCCATAATTATCCCCATGCTGACACCACTTCTATAAGGGGGTAGTTTGTATTGTTGCCACGAATGACAATTAGACAAAATATTTGTGAGGACTAGTAAGCGGCGGGTCCTCGAGGTACGGCAATACGCGAACACGAGAAGTATGTCTAAACAGTTTTATTAACAAAGACAGATCATAAAAAATAAGCACACTACGCACACCCACGACCACTGTGTCCGATGTCCTAACACTGGCTAATTACGGTCATATCAAAAGGCTCCGTGGTGAGCAAAGAAAGACATATTGGCGCCCGAGGCCTCACTAGTTAATTGGCGCGCTGCAGACGGCGGACAGGTGGTGCACCCTCGTCGCAGTGCCGCCGGGCGGCATCTACTGACCGAGCAAATTGTCAGCATTTCAGACAGGTCGACTGGCAAGCACGTGTTACGTACCGTACGTCTGCGCACAAACCGTAGACCCTCGCACTTAGCATTATCCCTATTTACTGTACATGAAACTTCTTTTATTCTATTTTTCTTGATTATTGTCTGTCTGGACTTTGACTTTAACTATAAAACCTGTCTGTCTGGTCCCATTAACCACAGGGGTCATCCCCTGTGTGACTGTGGCTCCCCTTACAGTATCTGCTAATAGAAACACTAACTTACCTTTTCCCTTCCTGTTGCAGGAGACACTCAAATGTGGTGCCGACGTTGTGTGCACCACAAGGCGAGACATGCGAGGCTCACCACTGTAGAGAGACTTTGCAGATACACGGTATTTAGTTAGGTGAAATAGTGTGTGTTGTTATTCGAAACTTGTATCATTTTGAAGATGGTTCAGACTTGTTACACTGCAGACTCACAGTCAGCATCTGAATTATTATGGAAAAAATTTAGAATTTCTACAAACTTTGTGAATAAAAGCATTTGATACGAACCTTCATCTATGAGCACATTTGAGTATTGACTATGTAATGTCCATAGATACATGTATTATACATTGATTATGTAATATGCAGGGTGACAATTATTGAACTACATGAAATACAATTGTCATAACTTCTGAACGGTTTGTGTTAGGACATTCAAACTGCACGGTTGGCCACAGAGCACGATGGGAATTATTACGCACATGTGCACGTGCATTGTTGTTGTCGGCCATTTGCATGTGAAAATGTCACAGTACAGTGTGGCCGAGCACTTTTGGAGGACTGAGAATCCACATTTCGTAATCGAGAAGTCTCTTCACCGTCGAAGGGTGACTGTGTGGTGTGCAATGTCCAGTCACGGATTAATCGGTGTGCTATTCCTCGGCGGCACGATGACTACCGAATGGTGTGTGAAGCTTTTAGAAGATGATTTCAGCCCCATTATCTGAAGTTACCCTGATTTCGACAGGATGTGTTTCGTGCAAGATGGGGCTTGACCCCACTGAAGAAGGAGAGTGTTTGATGTCCTGGAGGAGCACTCTGGGGACTGCATTCTGGCTCTGGGGTACCCAGAGGCCACTGACACGGGCCTCAATTGTCCGCCATATTCTCCAGATATGAACACGTGACTCCTTTTTGTGGGACTAAATTAAATACAAAGTGTACAACAATAACCCCAAAACCATTGCTGAGCTGAAAACGATCATTCAGGTGGTCATCGGCAGCATCAATGAACCGACACTTGAGCGGCTCGTGCAGAATTTCACTATTTGTCTGCAACATATCGTCGCCAATGACGGCAGGCAAATCGGACACGTTATAACCTACATCCGAATGTCTGTAGTGATGTTTACATGTTAAATAAAGTGTGTGCATGCCGTAGTTTGTAACTAATTTGCATTTTTTTTCATATAGTTCAATAATTGTCATGCTGTATAAATGCAATAAATGCTAATTAAGTAAGGAAACTGTTTTTCAGATCACATAGATGAAAACTGTTGATAATGATAGTAATATTCTTTAATGGAATAGTTGAGTGATACATGTGTACTGGAATTGATTGTAGTTTGACTATAAATGGGTAATGTAGAGGTTGATTTTAGAATATTAAATTGGTTGGTTGAGAATTATCAGGTGATGATACTATGGTGAAATAGGGTCCTCGTGAAATGTTGAAAAGAGTGGAGAGTGGAGAGATGAGAGATGATGATGATGGTGATTATATTTTGGCCTGAATGGAGAGAATGATATTAGGACTATGGAACTTTATATTATACTGTTATGTTTAACAATGGCAAAGAGTATGTAAGGTCATTATATGATACATATGCATCGTATGTTCCATGACTCAGTTTCCACAGTTTATATCACAGAACAACAAGCACAAATACAGGTCTCAACAATTATGGTGTTATTGTAAACAATAATGTGTACTAAGCTTTCAACTGCAATCCATAAAGAGCATGAATCACTGTGATGAACATGCTGGCACAAAGTACCTCTCTGCAGTAATTAAAAAAAAGTATTGAGTAGTTGCAAGAAAATTCTCTGATACTTTATGAAATCCCCTGATATTTTGCAGTTGCATGAAATTCCCTGATAATTCCTTATATTCCCTGTTTACAGGCATCCTAAAATAGTTACTTCATGTGCGAGTTCCAAGTATTTCTACATGATCGTGAAATAAATGTACAAGCGGTCTAATCTTACTGATTCAGTGACATAAACTACAACTTGTTCATGAAAAAATACTTTCACTTTCAGTTCACTCCACTGAAAGCAAGAGAATTTAAACATATATGTCATACACGAGAAGCATATATTTCTATTGTCAGTTCTATGAGAGGTTATCTGTTATTATGATACACACTTCCCTTAACATTACAGCTTTGTACGGAGTCTAATGATTCGCACAATCTTACATTTCAATCAACTTTCGAATACACAAATATTTTTGTAAATGTAATCACTTTTGCCTGAAAATCAAATGTGTTTAAGATTCTTTCAGTCTGTAGTTCTGGTATAACAACACTTACAGAATTTGTATCTTCTGTGTGGGTAAACTGTTTTATTGCTTTTGATGCCTGTGTGGTTCCCTCTTCAGCTAGGAGGCTTATTTCACTCATTCATGTGACTGGAAGGTTAGTAAAGCAGACGTCACAATGTTGAGTAGATGTACAACATCTTTCTACAAAAGGTCACGTCTTCTGCTGTTTACTAATAATTTTTTCTTCTTAAAAAAAAAGTTATTCTTCAAAAGATATCTGTAGCTTACAAGAAAATTGAAAATAAATTTTCCCATACTTAGAGGAAGCTTTTGACAAAGTTGATTGGAATACTCTCTTTCAAATTCTGAATGTGACAGGGGTAAAAAACAGGGAGCGAAAGGCTATTTACAATTTGTATAGAAACCAGATGGCAGTTATAAGAGTCGAGGGGCATCAAAGGGAAGCAGTGGTTGGGAAAGGAGTGAGACAGGGTTGTAGCCTCTCGCCAATGTTATTCAATCTGTATATTGAGCAAGCAGTGAAGGAAACAAAAGAAAAATTCGGAGTAGGAATTAAAATCCATGGAGAAGAAATAAAAACTTTGACGTTCGCCGATGACATTGTAATTCTCTCAGAGGCAGCAAAGGACCTGGAAGAGCAGCTGAACGGAATGGACAGTGTCTTGAAAGGAGGATATAAAATTGAACATCAACAAAAGCAAAACGAGGATAATGGAATGTAGTCTAATTAAATCGGGTGGTGCTGTGGGAATTAGATTAGGAAATGAGATGCTTAAAGTAGTAAATGAGTTTTGCTATTTGGGGAGCAAAATAACTGATGATGGTCGAAGTAGAGAGGATATAAAATGTAGACTGGCAATGGCAAGGAAAGCGTTTCTGAAGAAGAGGAATTTGTCAACATCGAGTATATATTTAAGCGTGAGGAAGTCGTTTCTGAAAGTATTTGTATGGAAGTGAAACATGGACAATAAATAGTTTGGACAAGAAGAGAATAGATGCTTTCGAAATGTGGTGCTACAGAAGAATGTTGAAGATTAGGTGGGTAGATCACGTAACTAATGAGGAGGTATTGAATAGAATTGGGGAGAAGCGAAGTTTGTGGCACAACTTGACTAGAAAAAGGGATCGGTTGGTAGGACATGTTCTGAGGCATCAAGAGATCACCAATTTAGCATTGGAGGGCAGCGTGGAGGGTAAAAATCGTATAGGGAGACCAAGAGATGAATACACTAAGCAGATTTAGAAGGATGTAGGCTGCAGCAGGTACTGGGTGATGAAGAAGCTTGCACAGGATAGAGTAGCATGGAGAGCTGGATCAAACCAGTCTCACGACTGAAGACCACAACAACAACAACTGTTCCGTTTCGTACATTTCAGGCCCTTATGAAAGTAAGGCATTTAGTGACTGCCGATATTTATGGCACCACACACACTTCCTATTGCAAAAATTATATTACAAGTCAGTACAAACTATTCTCACTCATCCGATACTGTATCCAGAGGCTCAGCTTTATGTCTGCTCGGAGTGCTGCTGGTGGCAGTGTATAACAGAAATGAGAAAGTGTGCTGTGACTGTAGTTTTGTTTCCAGCTGTGGCGTTTACAGAGGCTATGGATACAGATACTGAAATTCTCTGACAGTTACCAATTTCAGAAATAAATATGCTGATACTGTACTAGTACAAACTGTAAAGTGGTCGATTTTGAACAGTAAACGTCAGAAAATTTACACACCGTGTCCACTGCCTTTCCATGATGCCCCTAATGATCTAATGAAGGCCAGGGAAAATTTGTGTATCTCCTGAGATGTGAACAGCTGCCCTGCGTAACCACTGGCAGGTTTACTTACCTTACACTTTAAAAGATGTGACACTTACCGAGTAGGTGAGCTTCTGACTGGGATGGAGGTGCAACTCCGCGAGCCTCGGGCAGTGATCGCAGAGCTCCTGGATGACGAGGGGGTTGACATTGAACCACATGCGCACTATACACAGGTTGGGGATGTTTCGGAAGATCTCTATTGCTTCCTGCTCGTTCCCACCACCCTTACGGTCATCCAGGTAGCACTGCCACAGGGCCCTGCGACACAGTAATGTGTCGATAGTTCATTCGCAAATAGTATCTCTGACAATTTGCAAACCGTGTGTAGTAACCTATTTTAGCATGTATAATTGAAGCTATGCTCTCATAAAACCAGAAGTAAACAGATAAAAAAATTAAATGGCAACAAACACAGACACAAAAATGGAAGAACAAGAACAACACTACCTCTCAGAGCTACCGGTTCCTTCACGTGGCAATAGAACGAAAAGATCATTTGAAGTACCTTTATCTTTACAGTTCTGTACCTCAATTGCTAAAAGCGGAAGCCCTTACTGTTTCACTCTATTGTCCAACTGTCTGTCTGTGTCAGACTGTTAAAAACCTTTTTTTTTTTGCAATGCGTAGTCATATCCACTTCAAATTTATCTCACATATTACCATCTACCGTCCCTCGGTGAAGAAAAAAATTTAACCCTCGAAATGGCGTGCCTTCGCATAAAGTGCACCGATCGCAAATGATATTGTTTTGTTCTGTTCCCTAGTTTTACAATTTGAAGTCCATATCTATTCCTTCACTGTTTCTTCAGCTAACACAGTAATAAGTTGTGTTGTCGTACAGCCGAAAGAGCAGCACTAATATAAAATAAACAGCAACCTAGATGAAAAAAAATTACGATTCAAGCAAGAAAATGCCCAGATTCTGAGCCAGCAGCACGATCCCACAATCGGGCAGTTACCTACGAGATAATTAGTAATCAAGTGTGGGTCGCACGGACCTGACCCGACTGTGCCGTTTAATGCTTCGAGTGGGCCATCACTGTGGGGTAACACTTGTACGTGGCAACAGCATGACACGGAGGAAGTTTTTCTTTTATTATTGTTTAATTAAACAGTGATTTAGCTCATATAATGTAAGTTTATTTTATCACTGTTTAATAACACTAAGATTAAACTCTGATTTTGCACATACACGTTTACCTCAGTAACGTAAAGACAACTATTCGTCACATGTGTACAAAGTGTGCTACACACCCACTGGAGCAATAAACTTCTATGTCAGTGCAATAAAAAGATATGGCCATTTACGTTGCAAGTTTGATACTCACAAACTTACTCATCGAAACCTATAGGATGCAGAATCATGGAATTTTGCATGAAGCAAGTTTTTACAGCACAACCAAAGGAAAAAACTCCAAAAATTGTTAATTTACAATTATATCACATGAAAAACATTTTATTTGTCTCTTGTTATCAGACAGACTGACTGTCCACAATCTGTTAAAATCCCTTTTTCTTAGATATGTGTACACATATCAAGTTGAAATTTGTCACACCTTAACGTCTACAGTCCCTCGGCAGTGTGAAGAATGTAAGCTTCTAAGTCAATGTAATCCAAAGATTTATTATTTATTACATATTATTACAGATTATTTACATCACAAATTTTGATACTCGCAAACTCGCTCATTAAAATTTAGGGTACTCCTCATTGACGTAGAGTTATGAAAGTTGGCAAAAAGCATATTTTCACAGCATAAATAAAGGGAAAAAAAAGAAAATTATGGATTTGTAATTTTGTTATATGAAAAATATATTTCTTTTGCCATTTCAAACATGAAATTAAAACATTCCTGGAAGTCTTGGAATCTCTGGGACTCATACCTTGCAAGTATCAATGTCAATACCAGGCACAAGTCACTAATATTCTAGATTGATAAATGAATAAACTGTTTCATATACATAAATAAGTCTGTATGGAACCCTCAGTGTCCAAGTCCTACTCTCATCTGGTCAATTTATTCTTTCATTTCACCTCGCTGTGCCAATGCAATTTGTGATTTCATTTCACCTCGCTATGCCAATGCAATTTGTGCTTTCATTCCACCTCGCTATGCCAATGCAACGAGTCCCTCGTTTCGACTGTGGTAATATACACCACTCCAGAGGAGTTGTGTGCCCCTATGTCTTCCAACAAACAAATCATACTTGCAACCGAAAATTATAAAATGTCATAGGCAAGAGTACAGTTATTGTTTGGGGTTGTTAAGTTATATTTGCACGTGACGAATTCTATCAAAGAAAGACATCTTCCGAGATGGGGTGGCGGTTGTAGCAGCTTTTTGAGAGGAAATATCTGCTCAGACACAGAAACATAAGATACACATACTGCCATCCTTAGAGGTGCACCGAGTTCCAAAGCATAGGTAGAAACATTTTAAGGTTTTTAAGGAAAGAGATCCCCATTATCCTGTCTGAGTCTCAGTTTGGGCATAATATATTGAATCCAGGAGGTTTAATTGTATATGAGTTGGCATGATTTGTGAAGGAAGTACATGTGTTATTAATGCTCAACATAGGTCTTACTTGTGAGCTTTCAAACCACAAAATTGCAATTTTGGGTGATGTATGATTAATTATAGATGAGCATAAGAAGAAACTTATTTTGGAAACTACATAATCCTTCAAGAAATGGCTAGGATTCTGTCTAGTTCGAGGGTTGGGCTAACTATATTATCTCAACATTGTGAATGGAAAATACTTTCTAGGAATAGTAGAAAAGTGCATTGGATAATCGGATGACGAATTGAATCAGGATCTGGGGTCACATCACGTGACGAGTGAAGAGCCCGAAGAGTTCTCAATCGGCGAAAGCGTCATCGTATAATTTGTCGTGATGGAATGTCATCAGAGACATTGCACTACACTTTCACAGCTGAGTAGCCACTGCAGTGTCTTTGGTCCACTTTAGCAGCAGCCAGAGGTAGGGGGGACTCGTGCAGAGGGGAATAACAGCTCCAATAGCACGGGTGGTAGTGTCCGAGGCTTTGCCGATGCCCTCTCGACAGAGGGGACAAAGTGGTAGAGTGCGTGCAAAATAACGTGGCTGATAAATGCGCAATCGGCACGGCACGGATGGAGGGGCAATAGTGATGGGGGTTGCAGGCACGTACTGTACGGGGAATGCCGAGCAGTGGAGGGAAGTGCTGTTCTAAACTAAATTCTACACTCACATTTTTTGTAAGTATTAAGTGGAGCCTCTCGGTGCCCACACTTGTATAGTGAGCATTCAAAAAGATCTACTGTCACCTCTGCTTTGGTTAGTGTCTAGAAAGAATTCCGCTGAAAATGCAAAAAAAGCAGTGATTTGGTTTTCACCAGGCTTTTTAGCCATTTGTAACTTTTAGAGAAGCATCATGTCTTGCAAGTTTTGAGTAAAACCTACACATTTATTCTCCTCACTTACATGCTGTGCACATGCAGCTGCAAGAGAATTCTGAAACTGTAGTTTTATTAATTGAGGAATTGAAGAAAAGTAAAGTCAAGTCAATAGCTAATGAAAAAGCACATCCTCACTACAAAAATAAATGTGTAATGTCTTCACTGATGCTGTTTCAAAACCCAACGGCATATCTCGTTTCACCAGCTATCGATGGCCCTTAAGAATTACACTCTTTCGTCAAAAAAGTCTGTAGTTAGTGGAAATAACAAGGTAGATAATGAAGTTTTGCACAATATCCATTTGGAAAAATATTATCCTCTTTGTTCGCTATCATTTGCCAACAACATTTCAACAACTGAAACTGTTTGAAAAATATGAGGAATGTTGCGGGTTGCAAAAGAGTGTGCTACACCAGATCAATTTTTTTCAGACTGGTTACAAGTAAAGACCTACACCAAAGTCTAAAGAAAAATTCAATACGTCAGCTAAATTTCATACATGGCTACATATTATGCAGTACGGCCCACACGCAAAATCATAGCGACCCCCAGTTTTCATTACAAACTTTTTCGAAGTTCGTGCAATATCACAATAACAATGACCAACAATGAAATGATGGGCACATCATCACGAATCTGACATAAAAGATATATTTAACACAAAAATGCAAGTTTTTTACCAAACAGTCTCTGTAAAATCGTTTGAGAAAGACTGCAGGATGTGGACCTCGGTTCTGTCATCAAAGCGTGTTGCCGACCGGACAAAATGGGGCAAACAACATTGGCCTTCCTTTGCAAACAAATGAATGAACTCACCCTACATATTGGATGAAAACTGATCATTAAGCATCAGCCACCATTCGACAATGACCAGGAAGTGGCAAATCACTAGAAAGTGGTCACTGTCAGAAAGACTGTCACGTAGCAATCACTGTAGCAAGTCCATCAGTTTGGGGAAGAGAGCGCAAGGTCGACAGCTGAAAAAGTGCCACAGGCAACAATGATATGGTTAGGACAGCTCTCTTTGGCAAGAGACAGATCAAGACTGGAGAGAACCTGGTCAATCAGAAGGCCCCTACCAGATGATTTAGTACGAGGGCTATCCACAAAGTACATTACGTTTTGGAATTAAAAATAAATAAAGTATTGGAAAACTTTTTTATTATATACAGATGAAAGCCACACTTAAATACTACTTTTCTACATAGTTGCCATTTAAATTAAGACACTTATCGTAGCGATGGACGAGCTGAGAAATTCCTTCATCGTAAAATTCGGCCGCCTGCGGCTTCAACCACGTGGTTACCTCTTCTCGAAGCTGTGCGTCGTCATCAAAATGCTGCATAGCCAACCATTTCTTCATTGCTAGGAATAAGTGGAAGTCGCTCGGTGCCAGGTCAGGACCGTACGGCGGATGAGGAAACAACTCCCACTTAAAAGATTCGAGAACTTCACGAGTGGCATTTGCCGTGTGGGCCCGGGCGTTGTCACGAATCAGCAAGAGCTTTGAGCCCAACTTTCCCCTGCGCTCGTTTCGTATTGCTCTTCTGAGGTTGTGCAGAGTTTGGCAATGCCTTTGAGAGTTTACTGTAGTGCCTCTTTCCAGGAAATCCACAAAAATCACACCTTTTCTGTCCCAAAAGACAGTCGCCATCACCTTCCTTGCCGACATTGTCTGCATGCATTTCTTGGGTTTTTGAGGGAAATTTGTGGGCCCCCACTGCATTCACCGCAATTTTGTCTCACAGTTCACACGCTTAACCCACGTTTCGTCACCAGCAACGATGCGATCGAGTAATGAGTCGCCATCTTTCTCGTAAGCGTCCAAAAACGTTAACGCTGCAGCCATTCGCTGATTTTTGTGAATCTCTGTCAAGATTTTTGGTATCCATCTTGCGAAAAACTTGTGGTAACCAAGCTTTTCGGTAATGATTTCATGCAACAAAGTTCGTGAAATTTGTGGAAAACTCATAGAGAGTTCCGTTACTGTGAAATTACGGTTTTCACGGACCGCGGCATCGAATTTTCCGACAAGTTCGGCAGTCACTATGCTGGGTCTTCCTCTTCGCTCTTCGTCGTGAACGTTAGTTCGGCCATTTTTAAATATTATGACCCATTGACGCACTCCACCTTCAGTGATTATGTTGTCCCCATACACTTCACAAAGCTGCCGATAGATTTCTATCGGTGTACAGTTTTTTGCAGTCAGAAACTTCACACTTCGCGGCATTTTCAATTAACGCTGAAATTTCAAACTGTCACAGTAACTCAACGGAGTACAGCACGAACCTCTAAGTAGCACGGCAGGATGCCGACTGAGCGGCTGAATGTAGGAGGGAAATGGCCGGGTGTGGGGAGTGGTTTCTGAAGATGTGTACAGGAGCAGAATGGGGAAGAAAATTAGCTATGCACATTCAAAGGAACTGTCTCATCGTTTGCCTCAGTAGATTTAATGAAATCGTGCAAAGCCTGAATATGGATGACTGGAAACAGTTTTGAATTGTCATTGTCCCAAGCGTGAGTCCCGTGTATTGCCACTGGATCCTTTCATCCGTTGGTAGTGGTTCTGGTGATAATGATGGTGGTAATAACAATTATCATCATCATCACCATCATCATTACTAGCAATACAATATTAATAATAACAATATATGAAGCAACAGTATCATGAATATACATCGACAGCAATACTGAAGCAATTGGATTCTAAATAATACACGAAAAAATCTGTTCGTTCATGTTATTCTACTTTGTATAGTTTAATATCAGCTGTTAGTCACATTTGGTTTGGGTCCCACACACTCGAGTAATGCTCTAAGATGGATCGAATGATGTATGTAAGCAATATTATTTGGAATTTGATTGCAATTTCCCAGTGAAATTAAATATACCATCTGCTTTACTTCCAATTGCCTATGTGGTCACCCCATTTCAGATTCCCACAAATGGTTAAAGAAGTGTTTGTACGAGTTGAACGATTCCAATAATAACTCAGGGATGTCGTACTCGTAGAATACCACATTCGTGTGTTTTCTTAAGTACGTAATTTTACTTTTCTGTACATTTAAAGAAAGTTTCGAATATTACGAAATCTTGAATACAAATGAACGAACAGTACTGGTTGCAAAACTGGATTTTTTATTTTATTTCTCCTCCAATGATGCATTTAACCTTATACAAGGCATGTTCAGATTGATCTATGAGAAAAAATACAACCTTGCATACAAGTGGCATGACCGTGATTTAGCAAAAAAGCCAGTAACAGTCAATGCATTAAAAGCCCAAAAAATTTAAAAATATATAAAAAATAACTTACTGATACAGAAGATATTAAATACACGGGCAACTGGGCCTAAAACATACGAAAGACCCAGTAGGTAGCTGCCCACATTTTTTTGACAAGGCCTTGCGTGGTGTCCTATAAAACACATTACCGTAAGAATAGCTGAGATGTATTCAAAAACAAATGACCAGCTCAATCTGACAAGAAGTACGTACATCTGCATAAATATGCAGCAGATTGCCTTTTCAGATAAGCGGCACCGTCCACGTCTACTAGAATGGGCTCGAGCCTACACAGATGCATCACGCAGTAAATACGTAGCAGCCACAGTTGCTCACACTTCATGTACTACTGAGAAAAGAAATGTACAAATAGAAACGGCTAGCATACACAGCCCACAGCAGGTGGATGGGATTGTGATAGGTTTCCAGATTTATTCACAAAGAGAAACATGACAAACACTAAAGCCATACAAAAGATCTTGCTTACAATTGCAGGTAAAATGTTTATACAAATTGGTCATAGTAAACAAGGCTAAATATCTTTTTAAAAAACAGAAATTATAAAAGCCTATACTGCTGTAATGTAAACGAATAAAATCTGCACAAGGGTACCGAGAGAATTTATTTCTCAGTGCACCAGGCAGTATTATGGCTAAAAATTACTTCATGCACTTTCTTCTCCTTCAGTCAAAACTAGGTCACAGACATGCTAAATAGTGTCATATTACAGTGAGTAACCTCAGAAAGTAAGACAGAATCAAATATAGCCTATCTGGATGCTAATAACTGAGTCATAATACACTGACGGATAAAAAAATCTCGACACCCAGTGTGAGTTGTCCTACATAAATGAAAGTTGGAAGGCGTGTTTGTATATCTGAAAGATGTCACCTGTCCAGACTTCACACCAGTCGCGTAGCAGTGGCACCAGTGACGCCACTGTGAGGATGCGAATCAGATTTGCTTCAGACACGCACTCTAACTGTTGTGAGCTCTAGGTACCTTCGAGATCGGACACGGCGGGTTGACGTCAGTCACGAAAGGCTTAAAGACGACAAGGATGTATCGACACCTCGGTGAATTTGAGTGAGGTCGTGTAAGACGGCTACAAGAAACTGGATGTTCCTTCTGTGGTATTGCAGAAATACCCGGCAGGAATGTAGCCACTGTACACTGATCACTGGCAGTGGTGGTCGAGAGAATGTACAATTGGGAGAAGACCGCGCTTCAGACGACCGTGTGGCACTGCCGAGGGGAAGGCCGTCGTGTTCGGTACGTGCGTCTGCAGCACCAATTTGAGCAGCACAATGCCACGATGAACTGTTACAAATTCGTTAGTTCGAGGACAGCTGAGAGCCAGACACTGTCTCACGTGCACTTCACTTACCTCAAACCACCACCACCTCCTCCTGCGACTTTAGTGTTGCCAAGTGTTGTCTGATCGAGCTGATTCTGCCTCAGTGCTCGACCTGTTGTGCTGCCATTCGTGAACACCATTCCAGAAGGTGTTTTCCAAAAGGATAACACACGCCCGTATACCGCTGTCGTAATCCGACAGGCTCCACACAGTGTCGACGTGTCGTCTCGGCCTGCTCGATCGCCACACCTTTCTCCGATCGAGCACGTACGGGACGTCACGAGATGACGACTCCAGCATCGGCCACAAACTGCATTAACCACCCCCGTGTTGAGCAGCCGAGTGCAACAGGCGAGGAACTCCGTCTAACAAATTGGCATCTGGCACCTCTACAACACCACGAACGCACGTTTGCGTGTTAGAAATTATACTGGTGGTTACACCAGTTATTAATGTACCGGCATTTCACATTTGCAAAGGCTTCTCTCTTGCTAAGATTAATCTGTGATCTCGAAATGTTAATCAGTTAAATATGTTACCTAGACAGATGTATGGCCAAAATTTCATTACTCTACAGTAATTAATTTTCGGTGCTGCGATTTTTTTCCATCACTGTATTTATGACCCCAATGACAATCCTATTTTTCTCCACAACGGTCAAATATTTTCGAGTTTTCGATTTATCTGAAGGTGTTAGGAATTAGAGCATCCCAGACGATGATACCGTATTCGTCCAAGGCACCTATACTGTGACAATCAGAAAGTACTTTTCGTACGTCACAGCCCTCAAACAGGTGGCCTCTGTCACTGGGCGCAATGGGTGGGTTCAGTTTTATTAAGTATTCCCAGATTTTTTACACATACCGTATGCTCGTGGCAGAACTCACCTCAGTTGCTATAAAACACGATTCCGATTGTAATTTTTTTGCGAGAAGTGGCATGTTTCGTTCCAGCTGAACTGGAGCTGAATTTAAACTGTCCCTCCAGACCAGATCGTTCACACTTTTCTAAAACTCCATCGGGATAAAAATGAGGGCGAGGATAAATGAACAGATACACGCTCACATACAAACCTAAAGGAGCAAAATAGAAAGGTAAAGAGATTGCTATACACACTGGCTCATAGGTGGCAGAGGGAAAAAGATTAACGGGGAATTAATAGCATACACACATACCAAGTGCCTCTACCACATCTACCCAACACTCTCTCAATCTAACAAATACAAAAAAAAAAGGAAAACAGTATTCTAAAACTGGAATACATTTTCGGTTAAAACCAGATTACTCCAATGAGTTGACCTGACAGTATGTTTAAATGCAAAGTTTTCAACGTCAACGTTACAATATAATAAATAAAGGTATCACCCCACAATATTTTTTAAAAGCAGAGCAATTCGCGTTTTATGTATTAGTAGGTTTCTTACCCAATATTGAATTCCCTGTCAGCCCACAACTTGGAATCTTGAGACAGCTTTTTCCAACGACGGCACACGTTCGGTACCACATCCAGTAGATCGGTGAAAGCCACGTGGGACAAGATCATTAGCAGCAGTTCGTCTGGTAAGTCATTGATGCCCGTATGCCACATCACGCTGCCTTCAGCGGGCACGTGGCGCCTGCCTCTGTAATTGCAGCCTGAGGCCATTTTGCTGTCGGGTGGGCCTTCAGCCCGCGGCGAGGTGGAAGGAGTTGTCATGTGGATGTCTGTCAGATATGTTCGCAAGCGCTGAAATAAAACAAAATGAGTTATAAACCTAGATTCATACGAATCTGTGGATTTCAACTGCTGGCAACAATGTTAGTGAGCTGATGCTGTTATTCATTGCACTATCACTTGACAGTTTTTTTGAAATCATTTCTTACAAGTGAAAATCGTAAGTGGCGATACCATGCCGACAGAGCGTTGACGTCATTTATGTGACAGATACAAGGCTTAAGAACCAAGCGGGTGACGTTACTAGGGAAAAAAGGATAGCAAAATAAAATATCACGAATTAACACGTTCTCCACTAGATCATAGATGGTTTTGGGTAGAGAATGTTGTTCTTACTAATGACTTAAACACAGTAAAAACTTACACGAAGATTGTTCCCCTCAACGAAATGCCACTGCCAATAAACCCACATGGATCCAGTAAACAGAAAACCTACGCCACCACCAACAAAAACGGAACAGCACACAGCATGCAGGAGAACAGATGTGGAATATGGAAGATAGGAGACGAGTTATTAACAGACTTGAAGCTGCAATACGTACAGCACTTGCTCGTGAAACACAATTTAGAGTCCCGATCCAGCAAACAGTTTTAGTCTGCCAGGAAGTTTCAGTTAACAACATTATGACATTATATGCAAAACTTACGACCAAAGTCTAAAACAAATACCGCATTTATCCGGTTATAAGACGAGGTTTTTCCTAGATCGGTTGTCCGAGAAATACAGGGTCGCTTATATTCGCATATCGAGTAACTGCTGCTCAGGTCAACGTTTTTACATTGTTTAATAGATGAATGTAGGGTCGTCTTATATTTACAGATGAAGCTTTGTCCATTGAGGTCTCATATTCATAAAAAGGTATTTTGAACGATCCCGAACGGTAGTGTGTAGAAAAAAATGCTTGCGTTCAAAGAGAAAGGGATTTATCGATATGCCGAAGCACTCGATACAATATTGACTTTCTCGATCAATCACGTGACATTAGACTCGTCGTGCGAGCGCTAGGGATACGCGAGAAGCTATGTACTAGAAACTACGACAATCAAATGATCTGCTTAAAACCTGACAATTCTGTGAAACGCCCGAGGAAATAACATTCAATTCTATCAACTTAAAAACTTCTATTGTATTTGAACAGGTTCGTAATAAAAGTTCTCATACATATGGATACTGTATACACTCATCTATGTTGCTTTTAAAGTAAAGGTAACATTCAAACGGGAAGATGTTCTCCTTCGAAAACCATTACTTGATTCTGAACCCAAGTCAATATTTTGTTTATGACAAACTATAACGATTTGCCGCTTGGGTTGCAAATGAGAAATTCGCTCGATGTTCACGATGTGGCGACGTCATTTATCCACTACGCCAAAAACAGCGGGTGAAAGCTGCAGCTGATAGACATTTATCTTTGCCGTAGTCAGCTTGGTTACGAGTTGTATATTCTTGTTAGTTTTTGATCTGTGCTTGGAAAAAAAAATGTTATCTCATGAAAAAGCTGTTACTTCATAAAATATAAAGGCTCCCATAGTGGTGACCCCGAAAAATCGTAGCAGAAGCATAAAGAAAATATATGTACCGACGAGAATAATGAATTCAGAGACAAAAGCATGGTGCAGTGGAATCAAGATTGAAGACTACAGTCTGTTCGACCAAGGATCGCGGTCCACGCCCTTTGATTCGCCACAAAACGGAACGACAGATGTTAACGCAAAAGATGGGAGTACCTACGCGCGACACGGAAATGTTAAGCTTTCCGCGTTCTGGCCGACGCGCCCCCAGCTTTGGTTTACGCAGGCTGAATGCATATTTCGGCAGCGTGGGGTGTCTAACAACATTGACAAATTTAATATAGTGGTTTCACATCTAAATTTAGAAGTGATAGAGCAAGTAGAAGAAACCTTGTTGCAACAAAATTACTTTGTGCTAAAGGAAGCTCTCATACAGCATTATACGTTGTCACCAGATTTGCGACTACAAAAAATTTTCGCACACGAAGATTTGGGCGACAAGACTCCGTCACAAGTACTCAAAGCCTTACGTTCATTAGGCGGCCCGGAACTCCTACCTGAAGAGTCTTTACGTCTAATATGGCTTCGTAAACTTCCTGCCAACATCCGTGCCGTCATTGCAGCAGAAACAGACTTACCATTGCAAGTCTTAGCAAAAAAGGCAGACACCATCGCAAACACCTTAACCGAAGTTTCTGCGTGTTCCGAATTCAACTCCAGCCAGGATAGAGGCCCAAGAACGTGTAGTGTGATGGAATCTGACGTCAGTGAGCCAGGAACATGCAATAATACTCCCCAACAGCAGTGCTCATCGACCGAACCCACCATACAGCAACTGGCAGCACAAGTGGCAAAACTCAACGTGCAAGTAACTTCACTCCACCAGCAGCTACGAAGTCGCAGTTGGAAAAGACGAAGAAATGATATCCAGCAGGATTTGATAGATCAATGATGCTGGTACCACAGACGCTTCGGTAACACTGCCCGTCAATGTATTCAACCCTGCAGCTACCCAAAGTTACAAGGCGGGCGTTAAAGGGCGCTAACGTTCGTCAACAACAACATAGGCGCCCGAGTCATAGCGTGATTCAAAGAGGTGAAAACGCCACAGTATCTGCAGTCAACCAATCACACCTATTGTTCGTGTTGGACCTCTCTTCAGGTGAGAAGTTTCTGATTGACACAGGTTCAGAAGTCAGTGTTTATCCAAGAAAGAGAGGTGATATACTCACGACAACAACGCAACATGTGCTGACTGCGGCAAACAATTCCAGAATATCTACCTATGGTGAGAAACAGTTGGCATTACATCTAAATTCCAACTTCCATCCAAAATGGACTTTTGTGGTTGCTGATGTGCCGAGCCCTATAATTGGGGCGGACTTTTTACGGAACTACCGACTTATGCCCGACCTGGTTTACCGTCGTTTGGTGACAGTTCTCACAGAAGGGATATTGCCTACTGCGTCTTCCGCGTCGGTTCAAGTACAGTGCGATGTGCCCGTGTCTTTCCGCACGAAGATTTCCGGCTCCTCTACCGCGTCATCCGCGTCGGGATATTGTGATACGATGTCGTATCGGCAACTAAGCGGGGCGCACACGTGTGAAGACAGCCGACAGTCTTAACGATTCGTATACTGCAGGCAATATCAGGGCACTGTCGGAGGAATCACTTTTTCGTAAACTGCTTCAAGACTTTCCAGCACTTACCGAACCCGTCAACGCAACCAGGAAATGCAGACACAATACTCAACACCACATCAGCACGACACGAGGTCAACCCGTTGCCATCCGCCCGCGGCGTCTGCCTCCAGAGAAGCTGCTCGCGGCGCGAGCTGAGTTCGACAGACTTCTAAAAACAGGTATTCTAAGTAGGTCTGATAGTTCGTGGGCATCTCCAATTCACATGGTCCGTAAAAAAGACAATTCATGGAGAGTGTGTGGAGACTACAGGGCGCTCAATGCCCGCTACCCAGTACCCAATGTGACTGATTTTAACAGTACGATTAGCAATGCCAAAATATTTAGTGTGATTGATTGCACCAAATCATTTTCCCCGATTCCCATGGCTCCATCTGACATTAAAAAAACAGCAGTTATCACACCATTCGGTTTGTTTGAGTACAATTTTATGCCATTTGGCCTCAGAAACGCTGCCCAAACATGGCATGCATGAGGTGCTTCGAGAATTACCGTTCGTATTTTGTTATATGGACGACATTTTAGTATTCTCTGGTTCTGCATATCAGCATGTCGAACATCTGCGGCAGTTTTTCCGCCGTCTGACACAGTATGGCATAATTATTAACGAAACAAAGTGCAGGTTTGGAAAACGCGAGGTTAAGTTCCTGGGATATTTGGTTTCAGCAGCAGACCTGTCACCTTTGCCTGAGCGGGTTGAAGCAGTACAACAGATGCCCCTTCCCACAACTTACAAAGGACTTCGCAGATTTTTAGGCATGCTCAACTATTACAGACGTCACTTACCTAAATTAGCTGCCGCCCAAGAGCCACTCACAACGTTACTTGCAGGTAAAAATACAACAGGAAATCGTAAAATTCCATGGAGTCCAGATGCTGAAGCAGCTTTCCATGACTTAAAGAAATGTCTTTCTCGGGCAACACTACTGGGACATCCAAGATTGAGCGCTCCTTTAGCGCTCATGGTTGATGCGAGCCAAACAGCAGTGGGTGCAGCGCTACAGCAAGAAGTTGATGGCAGATGGCAGCCGCTCGCATTTTGCTCTAAAAACCTGACTCGACAGCAGCAAAAATGGAGTGCTATTGACCGTGAGTTGCTTGATATTTACTTAGCCATAAAGCATTTTCGCACATCTGTCGAAGGGAGACACTTTGCAATTTTTACCGATCACAAGCCGTTAGTAGCTATATTTCGACGAGACACAGAGCTCAAGTCACCACGTCAGTGCAGGCAAGTCGAGTACATTGCACAGTTCACAACTGGCGTGCGTCACATTTCAGGAAAAGACAACCTGGTCGCAGATTGCCTGTCTAGGAATTGTGCCAGTTTAAATACAATTCGTTGGACCGAGTTAGCGTCTAAACAACGAGAAGATCCTTTCTTGCGCCGTCTAATAGAGGAACAGAGAACTGCGCTGCAGCTCAGACGTGTGTCTGTCCCAAATGTTCCAGACGGAATTTGGTGTGATGTAGCAAAAGGAAAGGAGCGACCTTACATACCAGAACAATATCGTCGCGAGATTTATAGTGCACTACATAACATATCACATCCAGGAGTACGAGCTACAGTCAAGTTAGTTTCCTCCAAAGTAGTGTGGCCTGGAATACAAAAAGATTGTCGTGCATGGGAGCGTGGATGCCTGACATGCCAGCGTAATAAAATCAGCAGACATGTCTTTGCACCTATTGCTGACTTCCCGACGACATCTGCAAGATTTTCACATATACATGTGGACACTGTGGGCCCGCTATCATGTTCTTCAGAACAACGCTATTTGCTCACAATCATTGATCGTTTTACCAGGTGGCCAGAAGTAGTTGTAATACAAGACATTTCTGGGGAGTCGGTTGCAAAAGCACTGTTGCATTCATGGTTCTCCAGGTTTGGCGTTCCGCAAAACATAACAACAGATCGCGGAAGGCAGTTTGAAAGCCAACTTTTCCATGAACTTTTACTACTGTGCGGGTGCAACCACCTACGCACCACAAGCTATCATCCATCTAGTAATGGAATGGTGGAACGACTACACCGCACGCTCAAAGCTGCATTAATGTGTAGTTCCACGTCATGGCCTGAAGCACTACCGCTGGTCCTACTCGGATTGAGAACGGCCGTGAAGGAGGACTTACAATGCTCTTCCGCAGAATTGGTTTATGGCGAGCAATTGAGGGTTCCTGGAGAATTTATCGTTTCAGCATCTACACAGCCGTTCGCCCCTGAGCTATGCACGCAATTCGCGAGACAACTCAGCGTTAGAATGAGAAACATCAAACCCACTAACCCTGTCAGACATGGAGACCGGAGAGTGTTTGTACATAAAGACCTGCAAGCAACGTCCCACGTGTGGCTTAGGGATGATACGGTGCGCCCGCCGCTTGTTTCGCCTTACTCTGGACCATACAGGGTAATCACAAGAGGAAGCCACAGCTTCAAAATCGATAAGGATGGTAAAGAAGAGACAGTCTCAATTGAGCGGCTTAAACCTGCTTACACCGAAGAGGGTACACTCCTTCCTCGGTCTGCAAAATCACCCTGAAACGTGGAGGCCAAGGAAACAGCAGTCTCGCCGAGCTCTCGGTTTCAGAAGAGGACAACGAAGCAGCAAGTGCAGAACAGGAGCAGCCATTGCCTGCACCAGATGTTTTCACGAGAGCTGGTAGAAAAGTCAAGTGCAAGTTTCCCCACATACCTGGTGCACCCGGCTTCAAAAGGAGGGGGGCTGATGTGGCGACGTCATTTATCCACTGCGCCGAAAACAGCGGGTGAAAGCTGCAGCTGATAGACATTTATCTTTGCCGTGGTCGGCTTGGTTACGAGTTGTTAGTTTTTGATCTGTGCTTGGAAAATAAAATGTTTTCTCATCTCATGAAAAAGCTATTACTTCATAAAATATAAAGGCTCCTATAACGTATTAGAATACCGCGGAAAAACGTTACCAGCATTTAATCAGTTTTGGAGCAAGCTGACGAAATTCAGACGAAACGAGAAAGAAAATTAATCCAGAATTAAAAGTCTAAAGAACGAAATAAATCACATTAGACTGATTGCAGTTGTTATCGCAAGAATAAATTACAGAGGAAAGACGCGTTTTGGAGATAGTATCGAGAGAAATAAATACGTCGCGGGTTCGAGAATTGGATTGAATCGTGATTGTGATCTTTTATTATGTACTGGTTGTTGTTGTTGCACATGACTTGCACCGTGGAAGACTTTATCGTCCACGTTGCTCAAGAACAGCACTACGGAACGTTGGATGCGGCACAGTCAAACAAGTTTGGCTGTGAGCGAGCAGAAAGTACGTCGTGTTGCCAACCATGGTAATGTATACTGCATAGTTTGGTTTTTTATGAACATCTACCACATTGAAACTGCAGTTTGCCTAAATTCATTTGCATTCGAAATCGAATTGACTTTAAAATTGGACAAATACTCAACAATAGCATGTATTTCTGCAGGATATGCTAACAACCTAGATTGGGGGCCAGTGGTGTACTTACGTGTTTCGTGCGACGATGTTGTCGACGCTCACCGTGAGATATGACGGGAGTGTATCAGCTGCTGGTTCTACACAACCAGCGAGAGAGCGGCGGGCACACGATATGTTTGGAAGCAAGAGTCATTGCAACATTCACACATCAGTATCATTTACGAAACACTGATGTTTTTTTTTTTTTTTAAATTACGTTCTTTTGATGGCGTCCTCCTGTACGAATCCATTCGTGAAATCTGCTGTTGAGATTCCTCATTGACCACTGCCACATCTCAGCTGGGATACTGTGAATTGGATCCCGAATTATCTGTTTTTAATCATCCACAGTTCTTGTTCGAGTCGTGTAGACTTTGCCCTTAAGGCAGCCCCACAAGAAAAAGTCACAAACGGATAAATCTGGCGATCTAGGGGGCCAGGGAATGTTACCGAATCGTGAGATCACTCACACGGTTGCCGGACAATTCTCGCACATATTCCATCGATTGCCGTGCAGTGTGTGATGTCGCTCCGTCCTGTTGAAACCAGGCCTCTTGAACGTTTGAAAAGTCGTTCAATGCAGGTGTAAAGAAAGTTCGTAACATCTCCACGTAACGATCTGCAGTGACAGTAATTGTGTTTCCCTGATCATTTTCGAAAAAATACGGTCCGATAATCCCATGTGATAAAACACACCATACTGTCACTTTACTAGCGTGTGAGGGGCGCACGTGAACGTCATTAGAATTTGTGTTTGACCAGCAACGGTAGTTCTGTTTATTCACATAACCTGGGACATCAAAATGTGCCTCATCTGATATCCACAACTTGTTTAGAAACTGTAATGCCCCTACGTAATATAATATTATTGTAATATTCCCGCTGCGAGTACCAGCGATGATGCGCTGCCGTAATTGAGATGGCAACGCTCTTTGCTGTGACGACAACGCTCTTTTCTGTGAAAAAAAAGGCATTACATTTTTTTTGTAATTGTTGGAGGTAAGGAATGCGGATTGGACGTTGTGATTTTTTGAGGTCAGGTAAGTATGCATATAGAAGTAATTTTGAAGTGCAAGGGAGATACAACTTGTAATCGCAATTATAAAGAATAAAAAAATGTAATTTGTGAAAAAGAAGGTAAATATCGTCTACGAACTTTTATTCGGTGTTGGATCCCTGGGCCTTCATACAACTATTAGTGTGTTAAGTAATACAGTACATAGTGATTTCTTCGCGAATTAATAATACTGGGAGAATCTGCTACTATCACGGTCCGAACGACGCGCAATATTTCGCCGCCTGCCTGTGTGTTCAAGACGCTCCCTAAGCGACCAGTTTGTTACTCAGAAGATATCATCATACCGCCACTGTTGTTATACCTTCCCATTCTGCAAGTGTTTTCAGAAAATCTTACGGCGACTGTGAGTATTGTAGCAGCCACGAGAGACGGAGTCTTCATCGCGAGTTGTAGCAGTTTTCTCCGACTTTCCCTGGTGTTCTCTGACAAGGCAACCTCTCCATCGCACCCCCCTCAGATTTAGTTATAAGTTGGCACAGGATAGGCCTTGAAAAACCGAACACAGATCAACTGAGAAAACAGGGAGAAGTTGTGTGGAACTATGAAAAAAATAAGCAAAATATACAAACTGAGTAGTCCATGGGCAAGACAGGCAACATCAAGGAGAGTGTGAGCGCAGGAGCGCCGTGGTCCCATGGTTAGCGTGAGCAGCTGCGGAATGACAGGTCCTTGGTTCAAGTCTTCCCTCGAATGAAAAGTTTAATTTTTTATTTTCAGACAATTATTATCTGTCCGTCCGATACGAGGTAACTGCGCCGTAGTATGGGGACGCTACACCTAAACAAACATCGAAACACACGACGTCAGTCGACTACAGTGCACGAAAGAGAGAGTATTCCTGCTAACGAGGCTCCTGGCTGGCAGCTGACTGTTCGCTACTTTTTTGGGAGTGATTATCACATCCACAAGAAAACTTAAATCGGGCAAGGTAGAAGAATCTTTTTACCCATTCGCCAAGTGTACAAATCGGGTGGGTCGACAACATATTCCTGTCATGTGACGCACATGCCGTCACCAGTGTCGTATAGAACATAACAGACGTGTTTTCCTGTGGAGGAATCGGTTGACCTATGACCTTGCGATCGAATGTTTTCGGTTCCCATGGGAGAGGCACGTCCTTTCGTCTACTAATCGCACGGTTTTGCGGTGCGGTCGCAAAACACAGACACTAAACTTATTACAGTGAACAGAGACGTCTATGAACGAACGGACAGATCATAACTTTGCGAAAATAAATAAAGTAACCTTTTCACTCGAGCGAAGACTTGAACCAAGGACCTCTCATTCCGCAGCTGCTCACGCTAACCACGGGACCACGCCGCTCCTAAGCTCTTGCTATCCTTGATGTTGCCTGTCTTGCTCATGGACTACTCAGTTTGTATATTTTGCTTTTTTTTTCATAGTTCCACACAACTTCTTCCTGTTTTCTCGATTGAGCTGAGTTCAGTTTTTCAAGGCCTATCCACTGTGCCCACTTATAACTAAATATGTGCGTGTGTGTGGGGGGGGGGGGGAGGGTTCGATGGGGAGGTTCCCTTGTGAGAAACGGAAACCTCCGACCGCCAACTCATCCTGTACCTAACCTGTCTCTCCTTACAGCAGCCACGAAGAAAACATATTCATCTATAACCAAATGTTTTCACAGACTGTTTGTATTAAGACTGGTAAAAAATTTCAATATGTACGCATCTAGGCAAAAAAATCAAAAGAGAGTTTTAAATGCAGTACCTGTCTTATCTGTGTCAAAGCGAAAGGTCAAGTTAAGTATTTGTTTTCTCTTTACGACGTAGCAGCTCATTTTAAAATTCATCGTCATTGTTTATTTTTGTTATTTGTTGACAGAATCCTAATCGTTGTCCTTCAGTTGTAGTTTGTACGGATGAAGTTTTAAATCAAGATGAATAATTCTGCGAAACACTCTGTCGGGACATTCAAACCACTGCTGCTCGCTTACGAATTGAAACCCGTGGGCTGCGTAAGACACACCTGCGTTGAACATCAGCGTTCGCTGGAGAAAGCACACTTCTCGGTCGTCCTGTTGGTTTCTTCTTTAGGGCAGATCCAGTCTCTTCAAAGTTATTTATTTTATCGTGCGTTTCGACGGAACGGCATCATGACGTCCTAAATTATAAAAACGTCCAAACTCCCTCTGCGCCGCTACCAAACCATCACTGTTTTCATAAAACATTTTTATGGCTAACGCACCCTGCTGTCCTTTCCACTGATCCACGATTACTGAAATGGCGGACTGTTTACTAGCTGTCACGCACACACAGTGCTGCCACCTGCCCATGGCTGGCACTACTCATTTCGAACATACCCAGTATTGTGTCACGCTGTATTTGTGACAATGAAGATATACAGGGTGACAATTATTGAACTATATGAAAAAAAAGTAAATTAGGTACAAACTACGGCGTTCACATACTTTATTCAACATCTCTACAGATATTCGGATTTACATTATGACATGTTCGATATGCCTGCCATCGTTGGCGGTGATATGGCTGGAGCAGACAAACTGCGAAATTCTGCATGACCAACTGAAGTGTCGGAACATAAATGCTGTCGATGATCTCCTGAATGGATGTTTTCGGCTGAACAATCGTTTTAGGGCTATTTCTGTACTCCTTGTCTTTAATATATCCCCACAAAAACGAGTCGCATGCGTTCAGATCCGGAGAATATGCCGGCCATGGAGGCAGGAATTCGGTCTCCAAAGTGCGCCTCCAGAACATTAAACACTCTCCTGCTTCGATGGGGTCGAGATCCGTCTTGTATGAACCAGATCTTGTCGAAATCAGGGTCACTTTGGATAATGGGGATGAAATCGTCTTCCAAAACCATGTTCCATTCAATAATCTCTGTGCAATCAAGGAATATCTCACGGATTATTCCGTGACTGGACATTGCACAGAACACAGCCATCCGTTGAGGGTGAAGGACTTCTCGATTGCGAAATGCGGATTCTCAGTCCCACAAACGCACCAATTTTGCTTCTTGACGAACCCATCTAAATGAAAGTGAACTCTGTCGCTAAACCAAACCACTAATTCCCATCATGCCCCACTGCCAACAGTGCAGCTTGAACGTCCTAACGCAAACCGTTCAGAAGTTTTGATGTTTTTATTTTGTGTAGTTCAATAATAATCACCCTGTAGGATCATGACCGCATGATGATGAAAAATATTGATACAACAGACGAGCAGTCTAAGTAAACAAAAAAGGTAGTGAAGTAAAAATTAATGTAAACAGTTTTTTTTCTATTTCTCCTTATAAAACAATAAATGGCACGAGTGTAGCTTAGGTGTATGTTAGCTGTTTAGGCAGAAAAAGTTTGAAATTTTGATTAGTGAGAATATTTAAAAAAATTATTTGTCCTCAGGAAACTTCTCAAGAAAAAGGGGTGTCTTTTTAAGTTCAAGGTCGTTGTATAATCGGGTACATAGAATATAAACGAAAACATCCAAATCACCATTTACGTAACAGATTGATAAGACATCATACTTTAAAGCATATAAGAAATACTAGGGCTCTTCACAAGACCCAACATTTACTAATTAGGATCAAGTCTCCAGTTCTGGCCACTACACCACTTATGGCCAATTTGATGTGATTACTGAACTGTAAAGCTTCTTTTGAACACCAACAGGTATGAACAATATGAACTGTTCGATTCCATTAGATATTGAAACATTTCTTTGACTGTTCTTGTTTGGAGTCATAATTTTTTGAAAAAGTCTGTGTTGTATAAGATGAGTTTTGTAGCGTTTCCTTTACGCAAAGCATAATCTGATTTTAGTTTTCTACACATTTAAATAAAACTGTGCCTTTTGGGAGGTAGGGCTAAGAATTATAGTTTCATTTCTTACACGTTAAATATGATACAACTCAAAAACAGTTTTCCATGTTTCTTTATGGCTTTTCTTCCCCCGGAGTTTTTCTTTTAGTGGTTAGAATGACTAATGTATGGTTTCACTGTGCTCTGTGTGTTTCTGAAACAAGGGACCGATGACCATTGCAGTTTGGTCCCTTTAATCTTTAAACCAACCAACCAAACCACTGAATTTCTATGGCCATTACAAGATCTTGGTTCACTGTTACGGCACAAGTAGAGACATGTGACCTATTTTGGCCACTTCTAAAAATACGTACAATGCATCTATAATACAGTTTTGGTCTACATTCTACGTAGACCAGTTTTATTTAATTAGGCACATTTGAAATATTTCTGGTGTTTTTTTATATCAAGATATACCTAATTAATTGTCTTGCCTGAACATCTCATATTAATTTATCTAACCTCATAATAGTGAAATATGCTACCCATATTATGAAAATATAATGTTTTTTAGCTCAAAGTTTTGAAGTCAACGAATGAATAAGCAAAGTTAAAACGCACAAGAGACTATTGTTGATGGTATTATGGCTACTACTGCAAACAAGTTGTACAATGCTCCAAGAACATTAGTAAATAAAATTTCTGGTCGATCTCCACAAGAATGTACAGTGCACTGTGGCCTACGTTCTGTTGAAAGAGGGAAAATACGAAAATAAAAATAATAATATTGGTGGGTTTGGTTCTGGACTGTTTCAACATGCGATTTCCAGGTAAATCTCCACATATCTGCCTTTTCAATAGTTTTTGAGCAGATACATAAAGTTCGAAGGCTGCATTAGAAACAATCAACCTTGAGAAAAGTGATATCGTGGCTTTCTTAAGAGAGGTAAATTTTTGTCACAGAAACATGGTATAGGTTAATGGGACTCGAGATTCTTCTACAGAGGACAGAAACAAGAAATTGATGCCAGAAAGCATCTGAAACGCTGAAACATAAGGATATGTTAAATGACCCTAACAGAGTTTTTTATGTGGATAAAACCTTTTTTCTGGCTCCTAAAAGGGAATTAAACATAGATTGTTTCTAGGCCCATCATTACAGTACTTTTTGTTTAATTGTTTTTCTGTTTCACTGAATTGCTGTAACTTTTATCTCCTATTTTTCAAGTAATTTTAAACTTTTTGCTATAGTTAACATATAGCCTATATCGATCTGTTCTTCAGATGGTCATAAGTGGTTTCCCAGCACTACTCTATATGGAACAGATAATTTATCAACCCACAGCCCATCTTGTATTCATATGCCAGTTTACAGAACATCATTTAACTATTTATTATTGATGAGCATCCTACTTCCTGTAAGTAATTTTCCACGAGTAACCCACTGCTGTAACTCTTGTACTCTGCTTGCTTAATGTGCCTTGAGACACATAGGAGAGTTGAGCATTTTTAATCTTCACTTTATCTTAGTCACAGCACAAGCTCAACAGACAAAAATGTTCAATACTTCTTCAAGTTATCTCCCCTTTTCCCTGTAATCATAGATACCACCACAATCACTTTTGAATCACATTAATTTAGATATATCATTTAATGCACGAGTTCTAAAGGGTGGGACCTTGTGTTATGTACTTCCAAGTGTGGGAATATGTCTTTTACCTTGTGTTATGTACTTCCAAGTGTGGGAATATGTCTTTTTTTTGTAACTGTGTACTCACACTATTTATTCAAATATTGTGCCACTTCAGTGTTACCTTGCATCACAGGCTTTCAATACTAATACCAATTTAGTAAAACAAGGCACCATGGCTGTTGAAAGATGTGCATACACGAAGTGAAAACACACACATGTAAACAAAAAAAAAAAAGACATATGTTTTGCAGAAGGAGTTTTTCTGTAGAAACTCCATACTTCACTCATAAATATGTAAAAATGTGTACAATATTATGTAATTTGTACAATGTTATGAAAAGTATGGACTGCTACCCACCATATAACGGAGATGTTGTGTTACAGACAGGCACAACAAGAAGACTGCTTCGTTTTGTTGTGCCTGTCTGGGACTCAGCATCTTCACTATGTCCTTTTCATAATGTTATGAATATTCTATCCTGGATTTCCCACTGTTTAAAAATGTCTACAGTAGTTTCCAACTGAAGTCTCTACAGCTGGATTCTCTTTGATGGACCACTCATCAGCAATACAGATGTGTCCGATTCCGCCCATCTACTTTGATCTGTGTTGGTGTCAAGATGGAGGACACTCTTATTTCCAGTACATACAATATGTCGTCCATAACGTCACTAAAATAAATGTCGTTGTAAAATCCATACCAACTAACATACTACCAAATAGCATCGAACTATTAACCATATGACGAACTAACAATTTCAAAACGGAAAAGAAATCAGTTGCCAATAACTAGCAACAAAAAAAAAAAAAAAAATAAGTCACTGTCAAGTTAACACAAACTCCCAAAAGATCGAGTGACACATAGATTTAAGTCACTGCTGCACTAACAACATTCACAAACAATTCAGAAACACTAGAGTACAGATTAAGTACCATCACTTGTATAATTCCTGTAGATCATCCATTTTCCTGATTCTTAATTCTGGGACCAGTTCACCAATAACGATGTTAATAAAATTCAGATCAAAGACAAGTGTCTGAAATAGTAGTATGCACACAGACAACAGAGGGGCACCAGGTGTTAATGCAGATTTTCCAGTTTTTTTTTCTCCAGAGCAAGTGAAAATGTTTCTCCACAAAACTTCTGATAACAATAACACAGCAGTGTATCCAGTATGTATAAAATTCTATTGGCTACCTTGGATACTCGCAAGAAGCAACAATTTGCATTAGACCTAGAACTAAGTTTGTTTTTTGAACAAATTTGTTTCTCTTAAGATTACAGAAAGAGGGAGAAGAAAACTTACTGCGAACCCACTGCTAGACATACACAACACACTTCATAGTTCCGCAATTTTTGCCTTGATCACAAGATTTATATGAGATGTCAAATGTTAAACTGAAATGTTCATCGAGGAACAGTTCCATTGCACCCAAAACTGTGCACCACGGGGCAGAAACTAAAATTATTTTCCTTCTTAATTTAAGTTCTTCCTTAGCCAAACTTCTTGCCTGCAGCATTCCTTCAACAGATGAACAAGATGTAAATTGGGGTGACTAGGAGCTTAACAACAAAAATGGCAGCAGGGGAAGATGAAATATCAGTGGCAAGGATAGTGAAGACTGCAGTGCAGACTACAAAACCTTCAGCACTCATTGAAAATTTATCCTTTAGTGTTTCCTTTGCAGTTAAGGTACCAAAAGTGAGGCAGACGTAAAATATAAAACTGCCATCCCATATCACTTCTTTCTGCTTTCTCAAAAATATCACAGGAGCTGATGAAATTGAAAGTTACTATTTACCCAGCCAACAATGAACTTCAGAATTGCAGCCATCACGGTCTCTGTCCAGTACGGGAATTGCGCTCATAGACTACACGCAAGACACAATTAAAAGTTTGGAGAAAAATAAAAAGTTTCGTAGGAATCAATTTAAATCGGTTGAAGTCATGATCCGGGTCAGCGGTAGTCACGGCGATGCTTTATCTAGTGCTCACAGGTTGCCAATGTGTCAGTTTCGCGTAGCCAATACCACGATTCTCTAACATAACCAATCAGACGCAAGAGGAGTGTCAATGTGTTTCTAGAGCCAAAACTGAAACCAGTGTCTCGTTTGCTGCTTTTCAGTGTATTAGCGAGTTCCGAGAGAAATATTATGCGATTATGGCAGCGAGTGCTATGAAGGGAACTGATTTAAATAATTTAGTTGTGCACGGCGACATCGTCCGTGGGTGTATGACGCTTGGATTAACTGCAGAGGCACGAAAATGCATCAAATGCGGTGGTGAAATGCCTTTTAAAGAATCACAAACTTGTGTGGATGGAATCATCCGAAAGTGCAGCAAAAGCTGCTACTCTGAGCAAATGGAGTGGATCGATGTTTTTTAATTCAATCACGGGAGAAGGTAGAGGATCAATGTTTATTAATAATAGATCGCATGTTCGATGTTTTAATAAAGATTGATCCACCTACCTTCTCCCGTTATTTAATTAAAAAACATTGGTCCACTTACAAGCAGAGGTCCATCAACTTTTTAACTTATCTATACGGTGACGCAGGCACCACACTGCAGCCATTCACTCTCGTGGGCCCTAGTTTGCGAGTAACTGACGGATAAAACATTCCGAAAGTAGTATGATAACAGTGCTATAAAAAGCTTGCATTACATCGTCCCTTTGTGTGGTATAATGGATAGGATAACAACTTCTCATCGGGTAGATTATTGATTTGAAGCTTATCCCAAGCAAAAAATTTGTTTATTTTTAGATCTTTATCGAAATTGCTTCGACCATTATTTTTATTCCATTAACTGGTTTAAATGCAATTTATTTCTATTCCTTTGTCAAATTATTTTAATCACAGTATGAAAGTTTTTATTTATTTCAGCCGGCCGGGGTGGCCGTGCGGTTCTAGGCGCTACAGTCTCGAACCGCGCGACCTCTACGGTCGCAGGTTCGAATCCCACCTCGGGCATGGGTGTGTGTGATGTCCTTAGGTTAGTTAGGTTTAATTAGTTCTAAGTTCGAGTGGACCGATAACCTAAGAAGTTAAGTCCCGTAGTGCTCAGATCCATGTGAACCATTTATTTCATTTTTTCTTTATATCATTCTTTTTCCAATTGAAATTTTTGTACATCTGAATTTAATTATATTTACCTACCATAATATTCAATTATTTGAAAATTTCGATCAGCTAAAAAAAGATGGAATAATCTATTTATGTTTGTGCAGTAGTGTGAAAAATGTATTTCTGTTACCAGATGAGCAACTTTTTAGCACAATACTAGCCATACATTACCATGTAGATACTTCAAAAAGGCGATCACACCTCTCCTTGTTAGCGTGCTCACGCAGGTCGATTGGCGACTACCGAAGAACGGGATACAACCCGTCGGCTTTGGCCAATGACGTCGTAATTTGCCAGACATCATTTGTTACACAGATTTAACAGCTGAGACGAGTGTTCATAAACGCAGGAAAAAAACAGATGGCAGCCAGTAATATTTCGACCATAATGTTAAGGGTATCGCTTGTTTGAGTCCTAATACTTCTGTAAAAAAATAAGGGAAAGAAAAGGGATAGAAGTAGCTGTAGCATAGAATACCTCACCTGACATATTTATGAATTGTATCTCGAACTGCAGTCAAGCTGTGTAGGTTAACTGCAGTACGGGACACAAATGTAATGTACGTGGATTTCTTCGGTTTAGTTTGTATTAGTATCCTATTGTTCAGCTGAACTGCATAAGTCAACTGAAATACGATATACAAATTTTACAGGCGTTGTTTCTTTCGCCTTCGCTACCACTAATAGTCTGTTCTTACGTAGTTAATATTAATAGCGAAGGCAGAAGATAAGAAAGAATAGGATACTACTGTTAACGAAAACGAGGAAATCGACGTACGTTACATTGGCAACCTCTACCTCACGTCAACTACGCAAAGGCGGAAGAAGACGACACACACGGGATACAAATTTTACGTCTGTCGGTCTTTTCGCCTTTAGTAGTGCAGATTTTCTGACTGACCAATAACCTTCTGAACTATTGGTACAAGCCCCAGTCGATGAAGATCTCAATTCAATATTATGATTGACAACAAGATGCTGAAAACCCCTGTTCCCCCTGTATGTAGAAAAACCATCAGAAATGACTACGGAACCCTCTGCAACTTGATCTTCAATTAATTTCACCAAAACTTTCTTCGTTCGATTAGGAACTACTTTAAAAACTACATCGTCATATTCTGGACCTGAAATTACAGCCCCCCAAATCCATAATCCTACCGCAGGTTCCCTCCTGTTGTACTTCGTTTATATATTATACAAAACAAGCACCAGTCTACAACGGTATGCTCAGATACACGACATTCATGCACACGCAGCCACACAGGATACCTCAAACACCACCACTACGTATTTTTTTTATATCCTTCAAGGCCAGGTTAGATTGCTCAAACCATGTTCCTCGTCTAATTGAGTGCCATAGCCGATCCTTGCTACACCTCCATACGAGTAAATCGTGAGTACGACGAGCAGACACACTTATCAGGTGCATATGGTCGCCGCACTCACGACATCGAACGTAATCAGCAAGAAGACCAGACATTTGCAAAAATCGAATGGTTTCCATCATGTCTACGCCCACAGGCTCCTTTAAATCATCTATATTCATGGGAATAGATAAATCCATACCTACAAACGAAAATGAAAAACAAAAATTTTTCTAAATTAAAAAACTATTCGTCCACATTATCTCAAACTTACTAAGAATGAAATTAAGTACCGACTGAATTGGATAGAACCAATTATTTAAATCAACGCACACGAAAAAAATCTTATGCAAGTCTAGCGCTGTCTTTTAAAGCCACATTGGTTCAAATGGCTCTGAGCACTATGGGACTCAACTGCTGAGGTCATTAGTCCCCTAGAACTTAGAACTAGTTAAACCTAACTAACCTAAGGACATCACAAACATCCATGCCCGAGGCAGGATTCGAACCTGCGACCGTAGCGGTCTTGCGGTTCCAGACTGCAGCGCCTTTAACCGCACGGCCACTTCGGCCGGCTCAAAGCCACATTCTTTTTTTTTTCAATGTACAATGATGGCGCTTATCCACAGCAGACAACCTATTTATTATCTATGGCTCGAAAGTAAACACATAATATCTAAGAGTAATCTATGACATCATTGGTCAAAGTGGAAAGGTTGTATCCCGTTCTTCAGTAGACATTACCATGTAGATACACTACTGGCCATTAAAATTGCTACACCACGAAGATGACGTGCTAAGGACGCGAAATTTAACCGAAAGGAAGAAGATGCTGTGATATGCGAATGATTAGTTTTTCAGAGCATTCACACAAGGTTGGCGCCGGTGGCGACACCTACAACGTGCTGACATGAGCAAAGTTTCCAGCCGATTTCTCATACAGAAACAGCAGTTGATTGGCGTTGCCTGGTGAAACGTTGTTATGGTGCCTCGTGTAAGGAGAAGAAATGCGTACCATCACGTTTCCGACTTTGATAAAGGTCGGATTGTAGCCTGTCGCGATTGCGGTTTATCGTATCGCGACGTTACAGCTCACGTTGGTCGAGATCCAATGACTGTTAGCAGAATATGGAATCGGTGGATTCAGAAGGGTAATACGGAACGCCATGCTGGATCCCAACGGCCTCGTATCACTAGCAGTCGAGATGACAGGCCATGGGCGTACCCAGCGAGGGGTAAGGGGGGGGTCAGCTGCCCCCCCCCCCTAGAAGATATTCGCAGTTTTTCACTAGTTTACTGTTTTATTTAATAAGAAATGCTGCATGTTTTCTCGGATTGCACAAGTGCATTTTTGTATTTACAATGTTTATTAAAGCAGTTTTTCACTGGCTTACTGTTTTATTTAATAAGAAGTACTGTATGTTGTTTCGAGTCCTTGTTTCCTGAGACTAGTATGACCTGCCCCCCCCCCCCCCCCCAGTTCAGATCCTGGGTATGCCCTTGTGACAGGCATCTTATCCGCATGGCTGTAACGAATCGTGCAGCCACGTCTCCATCCCTGAGACAATAGATGGGGCCGTTTGCATGACAACAATCATCTGCACGAACAGTTCGACGATGTTTGCAGCAGCATGGACTAGGAAACCTCTACAGACAATACTCACTCAATAGTCAACTATAAATTAATGTTTTACAAGATTTATAAAAGTTAATGTTTTGGGTATCTTATACTATACCCTGGGACTCAATGTCGATTTTGTTCACGTCAGTGGAAGTGAGGTTATATTTGTTTTCCGCTTGATTCTCAGGCTTGACTGATGAAGAGATCACTGAGTTGGTCAACAGAATTGATCCAGATGAGTCTGACGTAGAGTCTGATGATGAAGATGACGCTTTGATACAAAGAAATCAAAGTGACGAAAGTTCATCAGATGAAGAATCTGTACCTCTTGCTAAAATCCGAGAAAGAAGCGAGTTTTGGAGGTATACAGATGTGTAAGGATGATTGTGTTATTAAAGAAATTACGGTCTCTTACTAGATGGTTTACTTAAAAAAACTAATTTGCCTTTTTTTTAGTTTTCAGGTGCTTAGCACTTCCAAAAACCTCCGATGCAACATTGCTGCCAGCACATCAGTGGCCACAGATGAACTCAAGAAACCATTTGAATACTTTTGCAAATACTTCCATGGTTCATTTTTTACGGATATGTCTCAATTCACAAATTATAGGCATGTTAATAAAACAGAAAAATCACTAAAATGTACTGCAGAAGAAATGGACAAGTTTTGGGGAGTGAGCATTGTTGCAGCATCTAAGAATGTGCTGGGAGAGGAAAAGTAGGTACCCACTAGTTGCAGACAATGTTTCTAGAGACAGATTTTAGCTACTGAGGAACAATATAAAATTAGTTGACGACAATGCTGTTAGTGAACAGGAAAACATTACCACTTTTGGAAAATAAAACCAATATTGGAGACTGTTAGAAAGGGATGTTTAGAAAACCATCGGTCAACGGAAATATCTATCGATGAGCAGATGATTGTTTCATGGAAAAGTGAAAATGAAGCAGTATGTAAAGCGAAAACCTAACCCAGAAGGTTTGAAGAATTTTGTCATGGCACACCCTCATGGCATACCCCTTTATTTCTGTATGTATGAAGGAAAAGGGAAAGAAATTCAGTCTGAAAAAGTGCCCCCTCCAGAGAAATTAGATGTAAGAGGCAGAGTAGTGGTGAAACTTAGTGATACATTGACAGAGAAGTCATTAATTTATGTTGACAGATATTTTACTTCTGTTCCCCTCCTCGACAAGTTACTAAGAGACAGGAACATTACTGCCACTGGCACAATAATGCTGAGTCGCATCCCCACACGTATACGGTTTGAGGAAGATACAACAATGAGAAAAACAAGAGGCAGCCATGATCAGGTGGTAAGGAATGACGGGAACCTAGCAATTATCAAATGGTTTGACAACTGAGTGATTTATTTGGCTTCAACAGAACCAAGTGTTGAGCCAACTGAGAAATGCACTTGGTGGTCTAAAAAAGAGAAAAAGTACATTCAAGTTCCTCGCCCATGTGTAGTAAAGGCATACAATACTTACATGGGAGGTGTTGACCTGTTAGATAGGATGGTGGGAAAGTATGGCATGAGAGCCCGGACCCACAAATGGACCATCAGAGTGATTCATCACTTTATTGATTTTGCAATTGCTGCTGCATGGTTGGAATACAGAGAGACTGCAATGCAGAATGGTATTGCAAAGAACCATACAGTGCCATACTATCAGCTCAAGCTTGATATTGCAGAAAATTTGGTGGATTTTCACCAACAGTCAAGTTTACTGATCGAACCTGTGGAGCAAGAACTAGACTCCGAAGATGAAGGAAAAGACCATGACGTCCCATCCCACTACCACCAATGGAAAAAAGAAAAGCAAGCAAGCTTCATTTGCCTGAAATGATGAATCATGTTCAGAAGAACAGGTCAAAATGCTGGGCAGAAGGTTGTGGAGGTCTTACTTTTGTACAATGTGAGCAGTGCAAAATGTTCCCTTGCTTCATTGCTGAGAGGAACTGTTTTAACAAATTCCACAAAAACTAAAATATATTTAGTGTAAGTGTTGTTAATTTATTGATACTTGTGATAATACCAAAAGAGGGACAATAATTTGACACATTTTGCTGTGGTAATTTCGTTTATATATTTTTAATTGTTTACATAATATGGTTAAAAATTTTGATACCAAATTTCTTTTTTCACCTATCATGGTATTTACAGAAAATATGAACAATGTGTGTAATACTTCTGACTGGAATTTTTTTGGAATAAATCAAAATGAAACTGCATAGTTGTGTATATAAATGCGCTGCTTGAGTCCCAAGGTATCATACGTGATACCATCTATAAAAAATTGTGAATGGTTAACAACTTTTTTTGAGGTCATTCATAGTTAACTAGCATTAACAGATTGCAGTTAACACAAATTTAGCTCACTTGAAATTTTAATATATGCTCGGGACTGGAGAGGATATACGTAAATGACTTACAGCTACAATATGATACAGCCAAAATTGTATTACATGCAGATGACGAGTTTTTGAAGTCACTCAATTTTAGACTCATCACATTCCACTACTGATGAAGCAGCAAAAAAGTATTTAGACTCGGTTTAGTGCAAATAAACTTACAATGAATGCAATGCAAACAAATTGCACTCAGGATGAAGACATTAATCTATTACTGCATGACAGACTAACAGAGACAGTGCAGTTTGCAGAACTTGTAGGGATTCTTATAGATGAGGCTATAAATTGGAAACATAACGTAAGATTTCTTCTACACAGACTTAACTGATTTCCACTGAGTGTTGTCGCAAGTGTTTCCACTTCAGAAGGCATCAGAATGGCAGACTTGGAATATTTTCATTCCGTTGCCTCATATGGAATAGCATTCTCGGCAAACTCAGAATCTGATTAAAAAGAAATTTTATCTTACAAAAATGAGTTGTTCGAATAATTACCCACAGCCGTACAAACCTATCTACAGGTCTCTTTTCAAGACATTAGGAATACTTACTCTGTCATCACTCTATATATTTAAAAGTGTACTCTTAACCAAAGCAAATCTAAGCACTCTCCACACAAATGCCGACTATAACATATGGAATAGGAATAATCTACACACCGAACAAACAAAAACAGCAGCAACTCAGAATCGTATAAGCTCTACAATGCATTAAAGACTTAACGGATGATATAAATTTTAAGTTGGAACTTTGAAAATTTTGTAACTCATAAACGTTGCAATTCAGTATATGAATACCTCTCATATCAAGGAAATGATTTTATAAACTTATCTCCAATATAATGCAGTTCTCTGATAAGTCCTGTGAGCTTATACTATAGTATTTTACTACCTTTATTACTCTTTGTTTCCCAGTAATAACTACATATAGAATAAACTATTATATACCATTCACATGCAAAGAAACTATAAATTTACTGGTAAATGTTGTAAGCAGTTACATTTCGTACATTCCATATTTTTAATTTTTATGTATGGCAAGTCCAATACCATTTGTACAGTGGCTTTGATGCTAAATAAATAAATAAAACTCATCGTCTAGCTGTATATACTGCACGGACACATTGCCGTAGTAAGGTCCGATAGTTCGCGAATTCGAAGCAAAAACTAAACAATACGAAGATTGAGTTAAACGGGTAAAGGAAATGAGCACAGAACTTACCGCGCTCCGCTTGCTTACGATGCGCGCAACATGTACACACCTACACACACTGTCTCGCAATCGATACTGTGAGACGCTCTCCCGAATAGCGCCGAAGAGAGCCGAAGGGTAGAGGTCTAGCATCGATCGCGTAGCAGACGGAACGACGTCATCCCGGATTTCCACGCTACATTCTAGATAATACGAAACTAAAATAGAAAGCACTTGATCATACTGTTTATGGCTGGCTTTATATTGTTCCAGCCTGCTTTATCACAACTTTATTTTGCCCACTGTCCATTGTCTCACAAACTTGAGTCATTGTTGCAGTGTTTTGACACGACGAAACATCAGCTTCTTCATCCCGATCTTTCAGCAAAAACATCGCTATTTTATGGCTCTCCGCTGGGTCAGCCCTTCCAAACAGAATGCGCTGTACAGCTCTTTTCTTTTTCGTTGTAGATCGATTTTTCTCTTCTGGCATGAAGTGCTTATCATTGTGACTGCGAATTGCAGTTAACGTTGCTTTTGTGGAAACTGTCTGTTTTTCGATAACACGTAATACACTAAAGTCTATTCACCGAGAGCTGGGACGAAACATAAACAGTGTCACGTGAGCGACTATGCTCGTTTCCAGAGAAAGCATTCGGTGTTCACGTGATACGTAGGGATGTGGAGCACGCTTTGCAGCTGGTGGCGTTCGGCTGGCTGGCGAGATGTCTCAGAGGACCGTGAGAAACCTGGGCAACAATGCGCGACACAAATTTAACAATAATGTTAAACTGAGTTCATTCTGTCGAAGGAGATATATTTTCATTCAGGTTGCTAACAAAACGCTCCATTCAAACACAATTAATTGTTAATTTTAATAACAATACCAGTAATAATAATGATAAAGGACGAAACAAGGTTCACTCTGTCGAATTTTAACTGTTGTAATAGAGGACCGGTTTGTTATAAACCTCTCTCCTCTATAATGCAGCCTAATTTCCACATTTGAGTTTCCACTTTTTCTACGACATGGAAGACGCACTTGTTCCAATCCTCTGCAGTCACTGTTCTTACTGCTTCTTTTAGCAGTACTTTAACTTCCGGCATTTTGTATGTTTTTCGCTGCAACATAGTCTTTGATTCTGGCTCACACTAACTCGACGGCGTTTAATTCACAGTGGTACGGAGGAATTCTGAGAACAGTTTTCCCTGCATTCTTCGCCATTTCATCTATTGCGTATTCGCTGTGCGCTGTTCTGTGATTTTTTTTAACTATATCTAAAAGTTCTTTCTTCAACATACCGTCTTCGAAATCGATGTTTTTAGATTTTAGCCACTTTGATACTTCGTGCTTATTGGAATTCGCATTGGGAACTTTTTCTTTTCTCCGCGAATGATACAGCACGTCATCGAGAACAATAACTGGATTTTCCTGAAGCCAAGGAAGAACATCTTGAAACCACTTCTCGAAGGTTTCGGCGCACATCTTCTCACCATAATCTCCATTTTTCTTGGATTCGAAAGTCCACACAAACGTCCTTCAACGAACCCTGCTTTGCAGCCAATGTGTGCGATAATCAGACGTTTCCCTTTCCTGATGGACCCTTGCTTCCGGTAGATAATCCGGACAGAAACGCTTGTTTTGAGGAATTTATCATGTCATCTACCCAGACGAACTTCGGGTATGTCCTGCGTTCACCCACGTCTCGTCCAAATAGTAAATGGGTCTGCCTTCATCTCTCAACCGTTTAAACCGTTTAATGGTTCGAAGATAACGCCGCCTCCATAAAATGATGTCATCCCTGTCTATTAGCATGCTATCGCGCCCATGCCGGACATATTTGAAGTTCAATTCTCTCAATAACTTATAAAATGTAGTTCTCCGAAAATTGACCAGATCTGCATCTTCGTTCACGACTGTAAGCACTTTGTCCATTGTTAACAATTCGTTACGAAAAAAAATTCGTGTACTTTCCTTCCTATCGTATTATTATCGAAGTCATCAACACTTTCAGAAAGTTTCTGTCGTAATTTTCCTTTCTTGGGAGACTTCAAAGAGTGTGTGGCCTTGTATTCACTTATCACACGATACACTGAAGAACGTCCAACACCTGTAGCTGCAGCTGTTTTCAAAACAATGTCACTCATCGACTGCTCTGGATGTAACAGTTCCGTTTTATACACATTAAGCACCACGTGCTTCTCAGAAGAACTTAATGATTACTTCTTTGCTCGCTTCTTTATTGGACTCAGAACTGACACGTCGACCTCGCGCGCTGAATCCGTGGATGACATAACGAGGACAGCCGTATGTGATGCTAATGAAGTAAGTGAATATATAAAATAAGAAACCACGCGATGCTATTGGATGCGCACATAAACAGTGAATGCTCAGCGTGACTACAAACACATGTACTTACTCTAATAATCAACAACTAGTCTTTCAAGCGTCTTTGCAGATGAACTTAAAATATCCTGAAATCGCCGCTGTACAACACCCATTGACGAGCTCACACCTGCAACTGAGACGGCCACACTGACAGCGCACAAACGGTTGCACCCATCGCATTCGAACAAACTACAAAACTAAATTCAAACTTTTCTGAAACCTTTCTCGCTTACAGCCCCACAAAAAAATTTAAAGGGGAAAAGTTTGTCGCTTACTATATTTCGGATGATGATTTGGTAAAAGTTCTGCATCAGACGTGAGATTTTAATTTATTACTTCACTATTACTGACTCTATTGGGCAGAAAATTTACAGACGTCATCAACATATAGTACTGAAGGCAATTATATAATTATTTTGCTGTGCGACACACAGTTTAGGAGACATGGCGTGATAAAGAGTAACGCGAAAAAACAACTTTTCCTGAAAGCTTAAATATTTCTCTTTTTCAGTGACAATAAATTTTAATGTAATGTAAAGAAAGGTTTCGAAAGGTTCAAATGGCTCTGAGCACTATGGGACTCAACTGCTGTGGTCATAAGTCCCCTAGAACTTAGAACTACTTAAACCTAACTAACCTAAGGACATCACACACATCCATGCCCGAGGCAGGATTCGAACCTGCGACCGTCGCGGTCGTGCGGTTCCAGACTGTAGCGCCTTTAACCGCTCGGCCACTTCGGCCGGCTCGGAAGGTAGTTGTCGGATCACTTTATCATGTTCAGGTGCCAAATTATAAGAAACACGACTTTCATTTTTTAATTCTGACGCCCCTGCCTTGTACGCCCCTCGACGGCCTTGCCATGTTTACAGTACGTCTCTTGTTTCGGTGAATGGAGTATAGCTGTAGAGATCTCGTTGATTAATCGTTCAGATCCGAATCTGTCCCTCTGCTGCTTTAGGACTACAGGAGCCTGACATATGCTATATTTACTGACTTGCTGCGGTATTTTGTCTCGTTCGTTCAGAACGGAAAGACCGTCGCCATTTTTCGTGGCGGCCGGATGCTGAGAACAACTGGCAGTCATTTGGCATATGCAGCGTACGTGCTTGCACACTCGAATCGACACATCTGCAAGAATACCTATGGATGCAAGTTCTAGTGTCCGATTCCACCCGTCAGCCTTGAGCAAAGACGTCATACCTAACGCAAAGTTGCTGCTTAAGCTACCTTCACACCGAAAACCAACTCCAACAAACAAAATCATACAAGTTTGCCAAACTTACAACAGTTGTAACTGATGTGAGTTTGGCAACCTTATAACTGTTGACAACAATCTGAAACCCTTGTAAACACACAGTCGGCGTTTTTACTTTTTGTTAAAGAAAAGCATTGGAAATTGATTCTGACTGAAGATTATCAATTTGTTACGGTGCGAGATGATGCGTTTGCTCTTTCAGAGTACATGATGAAACCATATGCAGGATTGCAAGAGAAAGGCAGCCAGGAAAGACTGTTTAATTACCGAAAATCTCGCGCTAGAAGAATTGTGGATAATTTTTTTGGGCTATTGTCTTAGAACAACTATGCACTTAAGTCCTGAAAAAGCAACATCAGTGACTTCTGCAACAACGTCTTTGCACAGTTTTCTTGGAAGAAATAAAGAAAGTTTACTCACCACCCGGCAGTTTTGATCTGGAAGATCCATTAACAGGCAGGGTTCCGGATGGCAGATGGAGGATGTCTCCGCAAAATAAATGTCTTCAGAGAAATGGAGGCAACGCAGGAACAACCGCAATGAACATAAGGGATGAATTTGCAAACTACTTTGCACCAGGTGTTGGTAAAGTGAAATAGCAACAGAAATATGAATAAATAAATATCGAGAGAAAAGACAAATATAATTAAAGACTTAGAGAGGTACTCAAAGTACCCTCCGCCACACACCGTCAGGTGGCTTGCGGAATATGGATGTAGACGTAGACTTCTGAACAAAACCCTTACAGCTTTAGTTATTAACAATGTAAGCCATTAATTTGCAAACTTCTTTGTACCACATGTTGAAAAAAGATATGACAAGAGAAATAAATAAATTTCCACTGAAAATACAGTTGTAATTACAAAATTTCCGACCAAAACTTTTACAGCTTCAGTTACGCTTGTGAATGACATTTTACTTACGCTTGTAAATATTTCTCGCTCTGGCTTGTTCACACCTTCCAAATACTTTATATGCTAGTAAAATACCCATTTCGGAACGTAGATCTCAGTTTTCCCAGACCAACTTTTAGTTTTGATCATTTGACAATGCTCACGATTGTAGTGTGTTTTCATATTTGTGCATTTCCGTTCACATTCCACAAGCGGTACACCAATTTTATCCGAGACTTCATTCAACAAATCTTTCCTTTTATATGTCTTCATATCCAGAATCTGAAGGATCCTACAGAGGTGTCTTCATTTAAATTTCTTACAAAAACTGAATTGGTGGATCTGTTGACGGCTCGAGAGTTGCCACTGTCGAAAGAAACACAGCAGACGAAGAACGAAAAACAGCAGACGACACGGCAAATGCGCATGCGCAAGTCAGACAACTCTGCCATGTTTTTGAAAACCGGCCATAAATTACAAACTCGAGACAAAACTTCCCTCAACTAGTTGTTCAGATTCGAGACTTCAAACAACTGTTAACAACAGTTGAAAACTAAGTCAAACTTCGAGTTGAGAACAGTTGACAATAGAGTTTGTTGGAGTTGGTTTTCAGTGTGGAGGTTAGATTCCTTGGGGTTAGACTTGTTCTGTGCACCTACGTCACGCATACTCCTACAACCAATGAACATTCAGAAGTGTTCTGAGCACTCTGCTGTGAATGCCGTAGCTAATGCGAGCATTAAACATGATCATGACGAGATGTTTAGTGAATTTCTATTCCATTGTTTTTGTCTTTATTAACCCTTTATTCACCTGACCAGAAGTCTTGTTCCTCCTGCCACCGAACTTCACTAATTCCCACTATATCTAACTTTAACCTATCCATTTCCCTTTTTACATTTTCTAACCTACCTGCCCGATTAAGGGATCTGACATTCCACACTCCGATCCGTAGAACGCCAGTTTTCTTTCTCCTGATAACGACATCCTCTTGAGTAGTCCCTGCCCAGAGATCCGAATGGGGGACTATTTTACCTCCGGAATATTTTACCCAAGAGGATGCCATCATCATTTAACCATACAGTAAAGCTGCATGCCCTCAGGAAAAATTATGGCCGTAGTTTCCCCTTGCTTTCAGCCGTTCGCAGTACCAGCGCAGCAAGGCCGTTTTGGTTATTGTTACAAGGCCAGATCAGTCAATCATTCAGACTGTTGGCCCTGCAACTACTGAAAAGGCTGCTGCCCCTCTTGAGGAACCACACGTTTGTCTGGCCTCTCAACAGATACCCCTCCGTTGTGGTTGCACCTACGGTACGGCCATCTGTATCGCTGAGGCACGCCAAGCCTCCCCACCAACGGCAAGGTCCATGGTTCATGGGGTGATGTTCACACATATATATTTATGTATTGTTTTGCTCGTAGCAGCGCGGAGTGCCTGTGCGGTTGTGCCATGTCTCGAATTGCGCGCTCCCTCCCGCCTGAGGTTCGAGTCCTCCCACGGGCGTGTGTGTGTGTGTGTGTGTGTGTGTGTGTGTGTGTGTGTGTGTGTGTGTTTGTGTGTTTGTTGTTTTTATCATAAGTTAGATTAATGTAAATCTAGGGACTGATGACCCGGCTGTATGGTCCCTTAGGAATTCACACTTTTTTGTACTTATTTATTTCCGTTATCTTCATTTTGGTCCGATATAATTAGCGGCTAACAAGTAAGTAAATAATTGTGTGAATTTTGATTACAATTTTATCGTACGCTGAAGTCCTATGTTTACTCATATTATTCGCTACTTTCAAAGACATGTAGCGTCCTTGCCTCGGATATGACGTCATTGCTCAAAGCCGACACCAGAATTTATCCTAAGTTCTGCAGTCGGGGCATATCAGTTAACGGGTGCATCTCACTCGATTGTCTTTGACGAAATAAACTCCCACGACTTCTGACAAGGAACCCCCTCGAGTGCGAGGTCGCAAAAGGCCGATGATGTTGACGGAATTCGACGCCCCAGATATTGCCCGCCACACAACCGCAATATTGGCTGCGGCAGGACTGGAGGTATCCTAGGGTGAGCACAGCACGAGGTACTGCTTAGTCGACGAGTACCTCAAGACAGTGCCACAATGCTAGTAGTGTTGATACAAAGCAAAGATAAACGAAGCAAACACTGCGTCATACCTACAACAACACTTGCCGAAATTGACATTTAGTCAGAAAGGGTCCGAAGGAATTTCACAGAGTTAGAAAGAAGTGGCTGTTGAAATATTAGAGTTTCTGACTGACGAGTCAGTGGAAATGTGTGGTGCCAAATACGATCGAGCGTGCAAACAGTGCACATGAGCAGTACAATGGTGAGGTTGATGCTGAAACAGGTGTGAGCGACGAGTTCATTGCCCTTGTTGGGCAGTGTGGTGTGCGTACTGTAACACCTTCGGTACACACACCATCACATTATTTGACTTGATGCTCTAACGAAGTAGGCGAGTGTCAGCAATACGTGTCGTCGTCTTATCGTGGCGTGTTCATCTTCTGCCGTTAGGTCGGACGGTAGATATGCCACTTGCACGCTTAGAGCAGCAGATTGACGGTGACCAACTTTAAACAGAACTTGATTAATTTTCACACACATTTATTAAAATAATAACAAGCATAAAATTACTTAGCTTGGTTTTGGATGCTATTTCCAATTGACAATCCTTTGGTCTTGGTACGTTAATCTTATTCTCACATTGATACTTGACAAAGTGTCTATTCATTTATCTTCATGCCTATGTACAGGAATATAATAATCTTATTAGGCGCAGACTGAAACTTGACTATAGACTGGTACAGACTAATGCAGACTGGTACAGACAGGTGCAGATAAATGCAGACTGACTAATTGGAGGTCTGTACACTCGTTATAATACCTCACGCGTTCAGGTAATCACTGCGCAAGTGTGATCCGTGAGGAGAAAAGGTCCTACGTTAGCAGCAATCTCATTGGCTGCATTACATATTAATACGCGGATTGGCGGAAGCAGAATTTGGTCCGTCTCTAAGGCAGCGCCATCTCGTAGTGCGGAGACGGACGAGCGCTGTGCCTGCGCTGTTGTGCTTAGCGGGGCGCCCTCTAGTGGGAAAGTTGTGTACGCGCCGACTACGCGGAACTATGTACACAACAGACAGTGAGGCACAAATACCGTCTCCAGTGAAACGTAGTAAAAGACAATCGTTAACCAAGGAGCAGGTACTGAACATAATTACGCACATGGAAAATCATCCACAGCATAGTACAAAAGTAATTATGAACATATTTCGATTAAGTCCGTAGCAACATGACCGTGTGGTACACAACAAGAACTACGGATATTCCAGAGAAGACGAGGCGCAGTTGTTACAAGAACGGGTGCTCGCGCGTTTCAAGGATGCTCGACACAATTTACATTATGTGCACGATAGTGACATACAACATTATGAACATCAAACTGCATGCAACATGTCGTAAGTGGGCTGTTTAGGTTTTCATGTTGGTAACGCCACATAGCGCTCTGTATGAAAATCACTGGCTGTGTTGTGTGCAGTCTGTGGCTGGTTGGCGTTGTTGGAATATTCGCTATTGTAGTTTTGGGCAGCTAGATGTGAACAACGCGTAGCGTTGCGCAATTGGAGGTGAGCCGCCAGCAGTGGTGGATGTGGGGAGAGAGATGGCGGAGTTTTGAGAGCGGACGATCTGGACGTGTGTCTATCAGAAACAGTACATTTGTAATATTGCTTATCATGAAGTGATATATATATATGATAACTTTTGAACATTATTAAGGTAAACACATTGTTCTCTATCAAAATCTTTCATTTGCTAACTATGCCTATCAGTAATTAGTGCCTTCAGAGTCTTTTATTTAGCTAGCAGTATTGGCGCTCGCTGCATTGCAGTAGTTCGAGTAACGAAGATTTTTGTGAGGTAAGTGATTCATGAAAGGTATAGGTTATTGTTAGTCAGGGCCATTCTTTTGTAGGGATTGTTGAAAGTCAGATTGCATTGCATTAAAAATATTGTGCGTCAGTTTAGTGTTGATCAGAATAAGTAAAGAGAGAAATGTCTGAGAACGTTCAGTTCTGCTCAGCCGTTTGAAAAGCAAATAACGTAAGAGGTTCATCAGCACAATAATTCATTAATTTTTCTAAGGGGACGTTTCACATATAATACAGTGATTTCGAGGGAAGCAGTGGATGGTTGCATAACATCAAACAGAAGACGTAAGATAACGAAATTTTATACAAAGTGTCAAGTTGACGATGGACAGCTAACTGCAGAGTCGGTCCGAAAACTTGTATTTGAGATAAACCGACGCTTTAGAGCTGCACACATCCGACGAAATGGTCGTGGAGAGCACGGCCGATGGTTTGCCAGGTGTCGTGCCCGTGGCGTTCTGCGTCAGTAAGGACGTGGATCAGAGCCCTGCGTTTTTCGTCGTCTTCCCTGGAGGAGGTGGTAGATCGGCGGACGTTCTCGATGTGTACGATCCGAGGTTCGACCTCGGACGGTACACGATGAAGGACATCTGCAGCTTCGTTCAGTGTATCACAATCTGCCAGGCTGTCGAGAAAGGCATCGTCGCACGGTTAAGCCGTCGGCACACGGACCGTGCATCCGAACGTTGAGCGTTGAGCGTGCCGAGTTTCTGACGTCATAGCGTGGAATAGCACGTTCGGAAGTCTTTCCGAACGTGCAGAGCAATATCTGGCTTGTCAGATATTCTGAGTGTGCGTCTGAGCGTTGACCAATAAGATGGCACACCGCCACCTACGTCAGAAGCACGCCGTCTCCCTTCAGTACAGAGTTGTGAGGCGCGATATTGGCATTCATGTCAAGCCTATATGCATATATGCCGTTTCTGAGCACCAGCAAATTGAGAATCACTGGAAAACCCGTTGTTAGTTGTGTGATTCGTTCCGATAAAATAATGAGAAATACACTCCTGGAAATGGAAAAAAGAACACATTGACACCGGTGTGTCAGACCCACCATACTTGCTCCGGACACTGCGAGAGCGCTGTACAAGCAATGATCACACGCACGGCACAGTGGACACACCAGGAACCGCGGTGTTGGCCGTCGAATGGCGCTAGCTGCGCAGCATTTGTGCACCGCCGCCGTCAGTGTCAGCCAGTTTGCCGTGGTATACGGAGCTCCATCGCAGTCTTTAACACTGGTAGCATGCCGCGACAGCGTGGACGTGAACCGTATGTGCAGTTGACGGACTTTGAGCGAGGGCGTATAGTGGGCATGCGGGAGGCCGGGTGGACGTACCGCCGAATTGCTCAACACGTGGGGCGTGAGGTCTCCACAGTACATCGATGTTGTCGCCAGTGGTCGACGGAAGGTGCACGTGCCCGTCGACCTGGGACCGGACCGCAGCGACGCATGGATGCACGCCAAGACCGTAGGATCCTACGCAGTGCCGTAGGGGACCGCACCGCCACTTCCCAGCAAATTAGGGACACTGTTGCTCCTGGGGTATCGGCGAGGACCATTCGCAACCGTCTCCATGAAGCTGGGCTACGGTCCCGCACACCGTTAGGCCGTCTTCCGCTCACGACCCAACATCGTGCAGCCCGCCTCCAGTGGTGTCGCGACAGGCGTGAATGGAGGGACGAATGGAGACGTGTCGTCTTCAGCGATGAGAGTCGCTTCTGCCTTGGTGCCAATGATGGTCTTATGCGTGTTTGGCGCCGTGCAGGTGAGCGCCACAATCAGGACTGCATACGACCGAGGCACACAGGGCCAACACCCGGCATCATGGTGTGGGGAGCGATCTCCTACACTGGCCGTACACCACTGGGGGTCGTCGAGGGGACACTGAATAGTGCACGGTACATCCAAACCGTCATCGAACCCATCGTTCTACCATTCCTAGAACGGCAAGGGAACTTGCTGTTCCAACAGGACAATGCACGTCCGTATGTATCCCGTGCCACCCAACGTGCTCTAGAAGGTGTAAGTCAACTACCCTGGCCAGCAAGATCTCCGGATCTGTCCCACATTGAGCATGTTTGGGACTGGATGAAGCGCCGTCTCACGCGGTCTGCACGTCCAGCACGAACGCTGGTCCAACTGAGGCGCCAGGTGGAAATGGCATGGCAAGCCGTTCCACAGGACTACATCCAGCATCTCTACGATCGTCTCCATGGGAGAATAGCAGCCTGCATTGCTGCGAAAGGTGGATATACACTGTACTAGTGCCGACATTGTGCATGCTCTGTTCCCTGTGTCTATGTGCCTGTGGTTCTGTCAGTGTGATCATGTGATGTATCTGACCCCAGGAATGTGTCAATAAAGTTTCCCCTTCCTGGGACAATGAATTCACGGTGTTCTTATTTCAATTTCCAGGAGTGTATCATTATCGTGGCAAATGAATTATTGTAACTATTTGAAGGCAGCGACACGCTGAAGATCCACCCAAAACGCAATGTTCACCGTACAATTTGTTATAATAAAATTTCAATTAATAACATAATTATCTACGATTAAGGTTTTTATCAAGGAGTAACACAATATTTTTAAGCAGTAGCAGCCTGTTGTTGGTTTAGCGCAATGGGTAGCGTTTCTGTCCGGTAAAAAGTCTATGTTGAGGCGGTGATTCGCGTCTTTACACCCCCACATTTTTTTGCCTAACATTCGCGTTTTTATTTAGTTCTGATACTTTATTATTAGTTTAATATAAATATATACTATAATATTTGATGTTATGTAAATATAAGTTCACCTTTTTTTGAGGGGGTGACTTTGTTCGATTGGCTCAATTACAGGACAGCTCGCGCTACTGGTATAAATATATTTTGCTCGTTTTTCTTTTACGCTTCGTAATTCCCATGTTGCAAAGATTCTGCTACTGGGTAGGAACAGTGATCAAGTAAGACTGACCTTGGAGTTTTACTAAAATGTGGGAATGATGAAATAATGTTTATCTTATGTGGAGAATTATTCCAAATTTGTACCGCACTGTTTGTAATGGAACTTTTGTAAGCGTGTGTCCTTATTGATTGGACATGATACTTTCCTTTTCGTGGACGATGGGGGAAACGTGCGTTTTAATAGAGCTAACGTGGGAATTTTACGCGCGCCCGTTGAGTAAACAGTGTGATTTACGAACTAGAAACATCCTTCAAACTGCCGCTGGAGTGCGTTGTGATCGCGTATACCACGTTGGGCCCCACGTACCGTATGCACAAGTCGCATCGTTCCTGAGCGTTCAGCAGCACGTTGAACTTGGCACGATCAACGTTAACGTTCGACAGCACGGCCCGTGTGCCGACGTCTTTACTAAGAATGGCGAACTAATAACCTTGCACTTCTATTACTCCATGCCTCGACTTCCTTACAGTAACTCATCAATGATTTTACGGACGGTCGGCTCTGCTCAGGAGAGCCACCGAGATAAGGTCGAGTCAGAGGCGTTGCGACGCCGCCAGCATCGTACGGCGGCAGTCTGGGGAGGTCAGGTGGGCGACGTCGAATTTCGAGACTGTGCCACACACGCTGTCGAGAGAGAGTGGTGTCACAGATGTGTGCTTCACGGTCTGAAAAGGCCACAGGCCAGGCTCTCGCCTGACGAGTGCCGTCAGCGAGGGGGCAGGTAGTTCCTTCTCTAGATTGTCGCACAGATGACACAATGGTAGATATCGAAATAGACGACAGGGGAATAGAGAAACAATTAAACTCGCTCAAAAGAGGAAAGGCCGCTGGACCTGATGGGATACCAGTTCGATTTTACACAGAGTACGCGAAGGAACTTGCCCCCCCTTCTTGCAGCGGTGTACCGTAGGTCTCTAGAAGATCGTAGCATTCCAAAGGATTGGAAAAGGGCATAGGTCATCCCCGTTTTCAAGAAGGGACGTCGAGCAGATGAGCAAGAACTGTAGACCTATATCTCTAACGTCGATCAGTTGTAGAATTTTGGAACACGTATTATGTTCGAGTATAATGACTTTTCTGGAGACTAGAAATCTGCTCTGTAGGAATCAGCATGGGTTTCGCAAAAGACGATCGTGTGAAACACAGCTCGCGCTATTTGTCCACGAGACTCAGAGGGCTATAGACACGGGTTCCCAGGTAGATGCCGTGTTTCTTGACTTCCGCAAGGCGTTTGTTGATTAAACGATTGTGGGGAACTGTATCAAAGTAAGAGCATATGGACTATCTGACCAATTGTGTGATTGGATTGAAGAGCTCCTAGATAACAGAACGCAGCATGTCATTCTCAATGGAGAGAAGTCTTCCGAAGTAAGAGTGATTTCAGGTGTGCCGCAGGGGAGTGTCGTAGGACCGTTGCTATTCACAATATACATAAATGACCTTGTGGATGACATCGGAAGTTCACTGAGGCTTTTTGCGGATCATGCTGTAGTATATCGAGAGTTTGTAACAATGCAAAATTGTACTGAAATGCAGGAGGATCTGCAGCGAATTGCCGCACGGTGCAGGGAATGGCAATTGAATCTCAGTGTAGACAAGTGTAATCTGCTGTGAATACATAGAAAGAAAGATCCCTTATCATTTAGCTACAATATAGCAGGTCAGCAACTGGAAGCAGTTAATTCCATAAATTATCTGGGAGTACGCATTAGGAGTGATTTAAAATGGAATGTTCATATAAAGTTGATCGTGGGTAAAGCAGATGCCAGACTGAGATGCAGTGGAAGAATCCTAAGGAAATGCAATCCGAAAACAAAGGAAGTAGGTTACAGTACACTTGTTCGCCCACTGCTGGAATACTGCTCAGCAGTGTGGGATCCATACCAGATAGGGTTGATGGAAGAGATAGAGAAGATCCAACAGGGAGCAGATTGCTTCGTTACAGGATCATTTAGTAATCGCGAAAGCGTTACGGAGATGATAAACTCCAGTGGAAGACTCTGCAGGAGAGACGGTCAGTAACTCAGTACGGCCTTTTGTCGAAGTTTCGAGAACATACCTTCACCGAGGAGTCAAGCAGTATATTGCTCCCTCCTACGTATATCTCGCAAAGAGACCGTGAGGATAAAATCAGAGAGATTAGAGCCCACACAGACAATCCTTCTTTCCACGAACAATACGAGACTGGAATAGAGGGGAGAACCGATAGAGGTACTCAAGGTACCCTCCGCCACACACCATCAGGTGGCTTGCGGAGCATGGATGTAGATGTAGATGAGGCATGACTGGTGTACGTGGCCTGACGAGTGAGCAGTGCAAAACGCGTAACCTGGTCCGGTTCCGTAGAGCTCCGTCCAGCTGCCAACAACCACTGAGAGAGCCCCACGGGGAGTCGGTCGGCGGGGGCCACGTGTCGAGTCCCCGTCGAGCAACTGAAAAGCGGCGTGACCTCCTCGGCAAAGAATGTACGGTGTTCGTGATGGCGGCTACATCCAGACAGGGCGAGGGCACACCTCGTGCAGTGGGGAGTGGACCGAGCACGGTGCTCACGACCCGAATCACACGCCACTGTTAAGCACTAATGAAGGACTGGGTACCTTACTTCGATTGCACATAATTCATTAAGGTCAAGCCAACACATTCATTTCAAATAACATAAATGAAGTTACATTTGAATCTGTGTGACATCAAAGAGGAATTAAAAAAAAAAAAATCAATATCAGCTGATTTAGTGCGTGAAGCGCGAGTTAAGCCAATAACCAGGTAAACTAATCAATTCACCGTAATTCAAAAGAAAGAGAAAAACAAAATTGAATCAATACACCCCACTGACAAATATTCAAAAAACCATACAATACTATTGAAAAGAATACACTGAAGTGGGGAGCAGTCATTCACCTGGCAGAATACTTCGAAATGAGTTCAATAACACAGCTGTGTGTCCCAGAAAACAGCAAGACGTTAAATACACTTCATATGAGGAACAACATTAACATTACGCCACTCCTGTTGGAACTGCAGTGTCCCAAAGAAACAGTCGCTTATTCTGAAAGAACATTTTTTTTAAATATGTTTAAATTACAGCATTAAGGAATTCAAAAAGATGTCCAATCGAACCCCCCCCCCCCTTTCCAGTTGAGGCACAAATCTTTCCCCTTTCTAGGTGGAGGCTGAGCCAGAAACACAGAATGCCCCAAGAACACAGTTTTGCTGTGAAATCTTACAGGACGCCCAGAAGCAGTAGCAGGCAAGGGGTCGGCACCCACAAGTAACACAGGCTAAGAGTCAGGCCGGGAGCACATCCTACGAGAACTCGTCCACACTACGCTCACCACAAACTGCAGACATTCCGGCCGAACATAATCTTGCGGTGGCTGCCAGAAGGACGAAGCGACCGACGGGCCCACGCCGTGCTTCTCACACGGGCACCTCAGTTTGTACAAACACCTCGGCCGACACCCACTCCGGACTCCCCTCTCACCGCCAGGCTTGTCACAGTTTATACGAAATGCCTTCCAGGCAACCAGTAACTGCGCAAGGAGTTTCACGATTAGCAAACAGCTCCAGCGTAACAAGCATCACACGAGTAGTTACGCCCGAGCCGCCACTCCGCCAGTCACTCCGGTCGCCCCAAACCGACTGCCTCTCGCCGCCCCGCGCGCCCCAGCCGAAAACGCAAAGATGCTCATGCCCGGGAACGCGCCAAAGATAACAAGCCGCTCGCTGATGATCGACCAGCGATCTAGCTCAGGGAGGTATAGGACAACCTTTGCAGGGAGCCCATTCCGGAGGAGGATGGCTACGCCAGTGGCAGTGTCGAAGGTGTAGCTGATGGGCACTGGGAAATCGGGACGAATACCTTCTGTAGGAGTGCAGTGTCGACAGCCGCAGAGTAGACGGGGCCAGTTTGTGGGGGGCTCAGATGTTGGCAAGACACGACATTGCTGATTACAGTGTCATTCAGTCGATGCAGGTGTAGATGCCCCGGCTACTGGCAGGGCGCTCCCGCTCGGACATGCCAGGTCGTATACTGTCGGGGTGCGGGAAGTGGGTGCTGCGACAAAGACTGCAGTCCTCTCGCACCGGCAACACTGGGTCACGTGTTCTGGACTGAGAGAGGATCCGACACAGGAGGGCCGCCACGTGTCACGTGACACAATACGGAAGGTCGTCATCCCACGAGGCCATCTCAAGGAAGGCGTCTACGGACGGTTTCGTCAGCATTTCTTGTGCTTCCTGGGTGATCACAGTTTCCTCATGTGTTGTTCCGAATCTGAATGTGGTCGGCTATCATCCGATACCGTATCCGACTACAGAAAGGCAGAAGACGTCCGCGGTTCGAGCCAGCACCGACTCAGAGGAAGGCCTCGGCGCTTGTTGGTGACGTCACGTCAGCTAGGCACGGCGAACGCCAGGTCTGTTGCAGGCATACTCATAATGGTGGTGTCTCCCTCTCTGACACAGGAAAATGTGAAACTATTGGCGGTAGTTGACCGACACACATTGTTCTGAGAGATCTCTGCAATCAATTCATTGAGGAATTCATTACACTTCTTAACAAATAGTGTACTCCTGAACTTAAGGATTGACATACAAAAACAACTTCATGGTCCAGCAGCAACAGAATTCGTGCTTCTTTACCTTATTTGTAAGTCTGAGGAAGTTACCTTTTTACTGGGATGCTTTTACAAGAAACTGTGAACATATTGGTGTTCTTCTTTAGGTATCTCAGTTGACTATTGGGTGAGGACCACTGAATGTTAATGAAATATCTCGCGAGTGTAAACGTTGGGGGAGGGGGTGGGGGACAGAAGAAGAGGCAAAAGACAAATACTTGTTTTATCAAATAAATTTTTTTATCTTATAATGTTTCTCCTTTCAGTTGCAAGAGGGGAATATTTATCTTTTCTAATGTGCATGTTTAAAAAAGTTTAAGCTCAGCAGTATTTTCGATGTATGAAGCTATTTTGTTTCCTGTTTAGAATTCCTTTCGTTGAAAACGACTGTAATATAATGACTGGAAATGTGAACTAATTTACATGTGTAAATGTCCAACTGTTGCCAGTGACGATGTCAAACGAAAACAAAAAAATAAAATAAATGGTTCAAATGGCTCTGAGCACTATGCGACTTAACTGCTGAGGTCATCAGTCGCCTAGAACTTAGAACTACTTAAACCTAACTAACCTAAGCACATCACACACACCCATGCCCGAGGCAGGATTCGAACCTGCGACCGTAGCGGTCGCTCGGTTCCAGACTGTAGCGCCCAGAACCGCACGGCCACTCCGGCCGGTAAGGAATAAAAGAAACGAGATAATTGTAAGGGGGTTGGGGTAAGTATCGATAGCAAAATGGATCAAGTAAATTTAGTCACTTGAATGTAAAGTTTCCGAAGCTTGTAATGGGGCAAAGCATCTTCTCATATTGATCTACGTTTGTTTCGACAGGATTCAGTAATACGGAGCTATGATCTTGATTTGTAGCTTTACGATAGTAAGAAAATCTTTCATATAAATAAAACTGCAGAATGCAACACAATACCAAACATTTTGTCCAAAAATAAGAGATTTATAGTGATAAGCACGGCCAGGCGTTTCTGCCTGCAACAGACGTGGCGTTCGCCGTGCCTAGCTGACTTGACGTCACCAACAAGCGCCGAGGCCTTCCTTTGAGTCGGTGTTGTTCGAACACGCTCGTTCGTCCATCACGTTCCTGAGTTTGGACAGTCCCGGCGATGCCAGGCTGGTCTCGTCGGCGTGTTGTGTTGTGGTGGGTGGCGCCGGCGAGGCCTCGGGCGTATCCTGGAGTGGCGTGGCACGGCTCTGTGCTGCTGTCGCACGGGTGGCGGTCACTTCACCCAGCCGTGTCCGTGTCAGACGTCGGCAAAAACATTCCCACCTGGCGCGCACACCGCCAATCCTCAAGTACGGTGGAACGTGTTTCGTCACCTCAGTTACGATCTCCTGGACGCCATTTAACACGGGGTAGGTCGTATACACTACTGGCCATTAAAACTGCTACACCAAGAAGAAGTGCAGATAACAAACGGGTATTCACTGGACAAATGTATTATACTACAACTGAAATGTGATTACATTTTCACGCAATTTGAATGCATAGATCCTGAGAAATCAGTACCCAGAACAACCACCTCCGGCAGTAATAACGGCCTTGATACGCCTTGGCATCGAGTCAAACAGAGCTTGGATGGCGTGTACAGGTACAGCTGCCCATGCAGCTTCAACACAATACCACAGTTCATCAAGAGTAGTGACTGACGTATTGTGACGAGCCAGTTGCTAGGCCACCATTGACCAGACGTTTTCAATTGGTGAGAGATCTAGAGAATGTGCTGACCAGGGCAGCAGCCGAGCATTTTCTGTATCCAGAAAGGCCAGTACAGGACCTGGAACATGCGGTCGTGCATTATCCTGCTGAAATGTAGGGTTTCGCAGGGATCGAATGAAGGGTAGAGTCACGGGTCGTAACACATCTGAAATGTAACGTCCACTGTTCATAGTGCAGTCAGTGCGAACAAGAGGTGATCGAGACGTGTAACCAATGGCACCCCATACCATCACGCCGGGTGATACGCCAAGATGGCGATGACGAATACACGCTTCCAATGTGCGTTCACCGCATTGTCGCCAAACACGGATGAGACCGTCATGATGCTGTACACAGAACTTGGATTCATCCAAAAAAATGACGTTTTGCCATTCGTGCACCCAGGTTCGTCGTTGAGTACACCATCGCAGGCGCTCCTGTCTGTGATGCAGCGTCAAGGGTAACCGCAGCCATGGTCTCCGAGCTGATAGTCCCTGATACTGCAAACGTCGTCGAACTGTTCGTGCAGATGGTTGTTGTCTTGCAAATGTCCCCATCTGCTGACTCAGGGATCGAGACGTGGCTGCACGATCCGTTACAGCCATGGGGATAAGATGCCTGTCATCTCGACTGCTACTATACGAGGCCGTTGGGATCCAGCACGGCGTTCCGTATTACCCTCCTTAACCCACCGATTCGATATTCTGCTAACAGTCATTGTACCTCGACCAACGCGAGCTGCAGTGTCGAGATACGATAAACCGCAATCGCGATAGGCTACAATCTGACCTTTATCAAAGTTGGAAAGGTAAGGGTATGCATTTCTCCTCCTTACACGAGACATCACAACAACGTTTCACCAGGAAACGCCGGTCAACTGCTGTTTGTGTATGAATTGGAAACTTTCCCTATGTCAGCACGTTGTAGGTGTCGCCACTGGCGCCAACCTTGTGTGAATGCTGTGAAAAGCTAATCATTTGCATATCGAAGCATCTTCTTCCTGTCGGTTAAACTTCGCGTCTGTAGCACGTCATCTTTGTAGTGTAGCAATTTTAATGGCCTGTAGTGTATGTTTGCCACTTCTCCGCGAGATGACCCAATACGTTGCGGCAGTGACCACTTCGTGAGGTACTCTGAATGGCAGCTCAAACACTGTAGCCTCATGTTCCACACTCACCGCAGCTACGTCTCCATCAGTGTGTTTAAATTTTGCTCCAGCGTCACGTCATTGGACAGGTTCAACATAAAGCGCCTAAGTCGACGTCTTGACGTGTACAGCACTTCCCGCGATGGAAAAGTTTATTACAGTCACGTCCAGGGGGATCAAACGCAGATCCTCTCGTATGAACTGTTCAGGTTCAGAGGCTCTCGGTCGTGGATGTTCCGCCTCGATCGTTACCCGTCGATAAGAGTGCGGCATGAGGTACGCTGGTTATTAGGGGACTACACATACACAAACAGGCCTACCGCGACGCGGAAGTGAACAGCTCCTAGAGGGCAGCGGTGGCCGGCGCGTGGAGGTAGCTCCGCACGCTGCCGCGGCTTACAAGGGGGGCCGCGACCTTTGGAACGCGGATTTACTGCAAACTTCGTACAGTGTACTCCATGAGGACAACAAAATGTGTAAGCAGTAGCGCGCACTTCTCAAGCGTTACTCAGAAAAATCGCAAGATAATTTCGGTCGTCGAATATATATCTGCGCGTGGCCATTTTAACCATGAAGCGGCTGCAGCCGAGTGGTGACGGCACGGTAGCTCAGCGTGTTCGGTCAGAGCGTTAGCTACCATTTATAATAAAATAGATGAGCGAACAAACTGAACCGGTGTCATCGGACGTCCGTCCTGAACAAATTCAGCGAACAATAGAGAACAATTTTTTTTTTATATGTATTTGGCTTTCAAGCCGCTGGATCGCTGGATCGAGTTCCGTTCGTCAGTTTTTTTTTTTTTTTTAATTTTCAATACAGTCATTTTCTTTACTATTTATATTACAATTGATATAATGGGAAAAATACGTGTAATCGGATGTACTTTTATTAAATTTACAGTGTTATTTGGCAGTCTACTAATTTTTATTGTTGTATACATAGTTCCGTGTAGTCGGCGCGTACACAACTTTCCCACCAGAGCGCGCCCCGCTAAGCACAACAGCGCAGGCGCAGCGCTCGTCCGTATCCGCACTACGAGATGGCGCTGCCTTAGAGACGGACCAAATTCTGTTTCCGCCAATCTGCGTATTAATATGTAATGCAGCCAATGAGATTTCTGCTAATGTAGGACCTTTTCTCCTCACGGATCACACTTGCGCAGTGATTACCTGAACGCATGAGGTATTATAACGAGTGTACAGACCTCCAATTAGTCAGTCTGCATTTATCTGCACCTGTCTGTACCAGTCTACATTAGTCTATACCAGTCTATAGTCAAGTTTCAGTCTGCGCCTAATAAGATTACCATAATCCTGTACATAGTCATGAATATAAATGTATAGACACTTTGTCAAGTATCAGAGATATGTGAGAATAAGATTAACGTACCCAGGCAAAAGGAACTTCAGATTGTCAATTGTAAATAGCATCAAGAATCAAGTTACATAATGTTTATGTTTGTTCTTATTTTAATAAATGTGTGTGAAAATTAATCAAGTTCTGTTTAAAGTTGGTCACCGTCAATCTGCTACTCTAAGCGTGCAAGTGGCATTTCTATCGTCTCACCTAACATCAGAAGATAAACACGCCACGATAAGACCACGAGACATATTGCTGACACTCGCCTACTTCGTTAGAGTGACAAGTCAAATAATCTGATGGTGTGTGTACCGAAGGTCTTACAGTACACACACCACATTTATTATCACAAATAATATAATATTCATAACTATCGACTAGTAAACGACCAAATGCATAAAGTGATACTGAAAATGTATGCTTGTCTGTGTCTTCAAAACTGTTCGTATTTAATCGAAGGAGAACGAGAACTTGCTTCTCGATAATGCCTAACGCAGTATTACCTTAAAAATCGGTGCTGATAATTGGTTATGCAGTGTTTGCTTCCGAACTATCGTCCGAAAGAGAGGTTTTTGAAAATGTTAATGAGGTTTGTTTTTCCACAAAAAACGTCAAAAGACCTTGGGTATGCGAAAACATAGCATTTATTCAATGGAGCTGGTGCCGTTTAACTTTATGTTTTCCGTGTTTTTACGAAAAATACCATCCTGCAACTTGTAATGTCGAAAGTCGTCTGTGCCGGTCAAAACTTGGAGGTAACAAGTCGTTTCGGGATACTTCAAGGCATAAGGGATTTCTCAAATAACGGACAAGCATACATTGTCAGTACCACTTTATGCGTTTGGTCGTTTACTAGTCGATAGTTATGAATATTACATTATTTGTGATAATAAAAATTAGTAGACTGCCAACTAACATTGTAAATTTAATAAAATTTCATCCGATTACACGTACTTTCACCATTATATCAGTTGTAATATAAATAATAAAGAAAATGACAGTGTAGAAAAAAAAAGACTGACGAACGCAACTCGATCCAGCGACTTCAACGCCAAACGGTTTTTTTTAAACATTTTGTTCGTTGAATTTGTTCATGGCGGATGCCCGATGACACTGGTTCAGGTTGTTCGATGATCCGTTCGCTCTTTTTTTTTTTTTTTTTTTTGTTATAAAGGGTAACTAACGCTCTGACCGAACGCGTTTTTATTTATTTATTTATTTATTTTTTTAATCTCAATTTTTTTCGCTTTCGTTCGTTGCATCAGCTCGGGACGGACGTCGTAAGATAGCCGTTAAGTTCGTCGTTGATCGATTTACTCTGTTTTTTTATTACAGAAGGCTGCTAAACGCTCTGACCGAACACGCTGCGTTACCGTGCCGGCTTTACTCGGCTGCAGCCGCTTCATGGTTAAAATGGCCACGCACAGATATATATATTCGACGACCGAAATTATCTTGCGATTTTCTCAGTAACGCTTGAGAAGTACGCGCTACTGCTTACACATGTTGTTGTCCTCGTGGAGTACTACTACCAGTGTAGGAAGTCTGCAGTAAATCCGCGTTCCAAACGTCGTGGCCTCCCCTTGTTAGAGCCGACAGAGAACGTCTGGTTGTACATACAGGGGAGAGGCAAAATAACGTGAACAGTGGTAGTAACGGGGTGGTTGTGTTTGACGGTCAACAACGCAGGCAAGGCACGCGTCGCGCTGGGCTGTGTGTTCAGTTGTGACGAGGCGCCAGTGCAGGTTGTTTACGAGTAGTGCACACTTCGTATTTGCATTCAGAGGCCGAAGTCGACGTGCAATGCCACAGTTACAGAGAGGGCAGATTGTGGGGGCCCGATTAGCTTGGGCATCAGTAACTAAGACAGCCAACTTACTGAATGTTTCAGGAGCAACTTTTTCAACAGTCATGACAGCCCCCACAAAATATGGAAAGACATCATCGTGTAAACGTAATAGTAGGCGCAAATCAAAACCAAATGACAGAGATCGTCGTACGCTAACACGAATTGCGTCAAAACAATACAAAACTATGGGGGCTAAAGTGACATCAGCGCTCAATAGCCATCTTCGAGACTCCGTATCTATTGACAGTGTTCGCCGAGAACAAGCTGCTGTACCGAAACAACTGGTGACGACAACCGACGCAAAGCAGCGTAAAATATGGTGTCAGGAGCATAAATCCTGGATGGATGATCAGTGGAAAAACATCGTATGGTCCGACGAGTCGAAGTTATCGTTATTTCCGACATCGGGCCCGGTTTACATCTAGAGAACGCCAAAAGAAGCCTAAAATCCTGATTGCCTGATTCCAACGTTTAAGCACGCAGGTGGAAGTGTGACGGTGTGGGCAGCCATATCGTGGTATTCTGCTGGTCCCATCATTATTCTCAAACGCCAACGATTATCTGAACATTTTAGGTGATCAGGCGCACCCCACGACTCAAATGTTGTTCCCCTACAATTATGTCACATTTCAGGACGATAACGCACCCATTCAGACAGCCGGGACAGCATGCGACTGAACGGCAGCGTCAACTCTGGCCAGCGCAGTCCCCGGACTCGAACATTATGGAACCCTTGTGGGCGGTATTGGAGCGCAGACTCCGGAGCAGATTTCCGCCTCCCTCCTCACTACAGGAGTTAGAAGAGGTTCTGTTCGAAGAGTGGCGAAACATTCCACTGGATACTATACAGTCATTATATGCCAGTACTCCAAGAAGAATCGCAGCTCTATTACGGGCGAATGGTGGTCCAACCCCCTAATTAATAAACCATTCCCAAGTAAGTACAGGTGTTCACATTGTTTTGTCTATGCCATGTACATTTGTGTTTTTATTATCGTGCTGGCGAAAAGCAGCTGGTTCTGAGAGCTTTTCCACCTGAGAGGAACTGATGCAATTTCAACCAAACTTCGTACACATATCCCTTACAGTGGAGGCAACGATCGCTATTGGGATAAGAACCACCTGCCTATCGTAGTTCCGGAGGTACGACATCATAAGCACCGAAATGCGTCAAAAGCTGCCGCATTGCGCATGACGTTTAAATGTATTACTTCTTTATTGCTAACGGTGTTCGCAATACATTTTGCAGACAATATCCACATATGTCGCTGAACGTACCTACAAAATTATGCCATTGAATGACATACAGATGAGGAACTAACGCCATAAACACTGAGATGAGTGAAAAACAGCCGCATCATGCGTGATATTTAAATTTATTACTTCTTTGTGTAAACTGAAGATGGAGGGGAGAGAGAGGGATGGAAAGAGGAGGAACTGTCCATATTAGTTACATTGGGACTTTGGTGCGGAATCAGCGGCGATGAGTCGAAATGTTCGATTACCGCGATTCGAACCCGTGACCCCCTGCAGCTGCGCCATCCGCACGCAGCTCGCTCCCCCCCCCCCCCCCCTGTCCTCTCACCCACCTGTCCGCAGCCCCCCTCTCAAGGCGGGAAGTAGCTGCGCATCCGCACGCACACTTGTGGCTTCACTCATCATTCAGAACACTCAGTCATAACAATAACTAGCACTAATATAATATTACGTCTTTGCTGCTAAATCAGTTCATCATACTTCCTGGAAATGTAACTAGAAATATTTCTTCTAATCAAGTTCTGAGTTAAATAAACCTTACAGAAGATTTGGATGTTGCATTATGCATATTTCTTTGTACAAATATTTCATAACTTCAACGGTGTTTTCACGGATACATCGAAATGAATTTTTTTTTTCATTACACCACAAACAGAGTTCATTTTTTCTTTTCGTTCGTAATACGAAATTGGTAAAATTAATACGCATGTAATGGTGGATTTGTCTCTTAGGGCATAATAATGCCTGATACTGTTGTCAGCAGGAGAATGTAAGCCACGTACAGAGAATCAAATCATGAAAAGAGAAGCTCTTTGGACGTCACTCGTTACAAAGGACAATTATTTTAAACACGATTGGCACAAGTTCGTAATGACATATTCACTTCACTGATCTTGTCTCAGTCGATGGCTCGCTGATGATTAAAATTGAACTCGCAACTGAAATTCTTGCCACAGGTTTCACAGCTAAACGCGAAACATCCCTGTCGCTTTAAGGCGCGTTTACGTTGAGCTCAGGACATGTTTTTGTTCGGAACATCGTGTGCAACTTGTTCCCTCAACATGTTGGCAACGTTGTTCGTTGTCCGCATTCCCGTTTACACTAGCCAGCAACATTTCTACGTATTCGCGTAGTCTGCTGCGGTGAACTGACAGGTTACTTTGTGTATTCACATCAAGAGATACTCTATGTCAAGTGAAGAGGAAGAGTTAATGACATTTGGTGCTGCATTAATAATACTTAACGAAATAAACAGAAACGATGTAGTCGTCGTCGGTGGAACAAAACATACTACAGAAGACGTGGCGGGAATGACATGCTTTGTGAGCTGAATTTGGAAGACGGTTCTGGCTTTCGCAACTTCAGTAGGATGTCGCCGCCAGATTTTGAAATGTTGTTGAATATTATAGAACCAGTTGTTTCAAAGAAAGTCCCAAATTTCAGAAAAGCAATCCCTGTGAACCAAAGACTTGTTGTTACTCTTCGTTTTCTGGCATCAGGAGACTCCTATCAAAGCCAGGCATATCTCATATCTCAAATAGTTCCAAATGGTTCCATATCATCCAGAAAACGTAAACATTTAAATCCAAACCACTTCGTTTCGTAAAGTGTGTCAGTACCACATCCACATTTTTTACTTTCCTCTACTATTCGTTTTTCTCGTCGGTACTGAGACAAGAGAGATTTACTTTTTTTGTCCACGTCACTGCTGCAGGTGCCAAGCGCCGCAGCAACCTTTTGTAAAGAATCATGTTTGATTTCAGTATTTTTGTAACCTGCGCAGCGTACATTCCACAGGCACTCCTCAGAGCGACAGCAGCTGGAAAATTTTGTCTCGTGACCACTCCATTTCAGATAAAAATGAAGGCACATAAAATAAACGCACCACTACCCTCCAGCAAAACAAACACCAAAACACTCACTCAGAGCAAACGAACACTAGCGCTGCGTAGCGGAATTTACTGGTAGCAGGCCACCAACAATGTTTGTTTGATCTCAACCGACACAGCCGGGGAACACTGATTTTATGTTGCGAACATGTTGCGAACATCGGTAGTCCATTACTAGCCACGAACAATGTTGTGAACGCGCCTTTAGACTCTGCGCGATATCGGCGATATCGTCAAGTTTCTCTTCGGTGAGCGCTCAAACGCGCCCCCCGCATATTTTCGTTGTGTTTGTATCCACCTCTACATTCTGTGCACTCAAACTGAAATGATTATTCCCGTCGAATAGACACCACCCCCCGAATGCAACATCGGAAAGCCAACGACACTTGTCTCTTCACCAACTGGAAACGCACGAAGACTAAATTCCCTGTTTGACGTGCATCTCCGGTGGAGCAATGGCGGGCAGAATTGCCGCGTCGCTCTCCCCGGGTAGCGTGCGTCACAGAACACCAAAAAATGAGCATTGCAAGACCCGTGCAAAGACCCCCCTACACGATCGCACAATTTGTCAAACTCCACTATGTTCGCCAAACATTTGAGCCTGTACGGTGCTATTTGACGTGTTTGTCAAGCATTTTCGTGTTTGACATGTTTCCGAGAAATTTTGACTGACGGAAAATTTGACAAGATGGCGGACGTTTTGTCGATGTTTCGCCGCATTTTTTTTAGTAGTGAACTGTTTTATTACAGTTTGTCGCACTGTGTCGTGAGTTTCCACAACTATGGAAACAAACAAAATAGCACTGACAATTACCAAAATGGTAGATGATATGTCTGCGTAAGCAGAAGAAAGTAACGATCAAAGTCCAAAAACAATTTACTGGACTGTTCAATTAACCAAAACAAATTCTCCAAGTATAACACCACACAAAACAGTGATCCGTCTTCGAATCACAACTACATACAAGAATAATATAGAAAACAAACTTACTAGTCTCCGCCAGACTTCTCCGACATACCGAGCCTAATCCAGAGATTAGCGAGAAGATCCAAGCCGGGCTGCCGGGGCGGCAGCTATCCACGTCTGCTGGCGGTCGATGACCTGCCGATGTGCGGCCGAGCGCCGGCCTTTATAGCGCTTCGGCGGATGTGTACCTCGGAACTATCTTCCATCAAGTTGTTTTTACGTGTGAGAAGAGTTCCGGGATCTGCAGCGACCTCATCCTTATGTTTATGAGGGCCGGTAGTGGCCCCTGGTGGCCGCTGGTGTCTTTGCTGTGTTGTTGTTGTTGTTGTTGTTGTTGTTGTTGTTGTTCTTGTGGCCGTTCATCAATATTGCCCATCGGTTGTGTAGTGCTTCGGTGTGCCTGCGAAGCGGACAACCCGCGGCTGCAGGCTGTCAGTTTGGTTGCTGATACTCTAGGCGCCGTGATGTCTGGTGGAGAAAGCCACAGCAGTAGAGGTATCACATCTTTCCCAGCCATATGCAGGAAGAGATTATGAGCAAAATCAACAATTTCCACGTAACATACAAGCGGAAGTGCCATAAAGTAAAAGAAATCGAAGGTCTCCAGTTGTTCTACAGACGATGTGGGCTACATGTTCCCACACTGTTGCATTTTAATGAACTGTCATTAGAGGACCAAGAAGAAAAGAATACATTTTCGTATACGTCTGCCTTCATTTTCAATATGAGGACTAAGTGACTCTAAACAAGTTATTAAACATTTCACTATCCCTACGCAGGAAGTTGAGGTGATCAAGTTTTCTGTTTAAGAACAAATCATTTATAATACATATACTTGACATTATCATGTTGGTGAACAATCTAGAATAATATAGGAACAGAACTTGAACTTCAAACAGCCAAGAGCGCTATCGTACTGCATTTATTGTAATGATGAGTTTCAGCAGACTAAGTTGCCATCATCAGATCTCCTGCAGTACCTTTCACTGAATCTTTATCAAATGCATACTACATTGTTACAGAAAATTTTAAAGCTGGGACAACCGCAGCTAAAATTATACATGACTGCTTGGCAATTCAAACAGTGAGCAGTATACCGGGATGGCAGCCATTGCACACGCTTCTACAGACGGGATGCTCGCAGATTACCTTCTCAGCTGGTATGCTGGTGGCAGAAACACACGGGCGTGTCGGCTTTTGTGACTAACATCTGTGAGGGGCATTCTGTTTCTTGACATGGGCCGACAACAGCGTATTTTAATCGGAAAGTGTACAGTTCGCGACACAACACAGACACGAGATTCGCGATTGACGATGGTCTTTATCAATTGACGATGGGAATAGAGCGGAAAACTTTACCAAGCCACAAACAATTGTTACTTTGCGGCATTCTGCAACCTATGACATAGCATTCATATTTGCACCAGAAAATGCAACTGAAAAGTTGCGAAACTGGTTGTCTGGTTTATAAAGTGACCTGAACAAATACAGCAACAGCGGACCATTGGACAAATCATTTAGTTTCATTTTAATAGTTTTCACAGTGGTATTTAAAGAAAAAAATTGTTCACTGTATGAATTGTCAAGCGATCATGCATATTACATACTATCATATCACAGAACGATATTTCATGACCATGAGAATAAAGTATATCAACAAGTTGTGAGGGTAGTGGTGTGTAGTATCTGTAAGTGGTTGTTCTTTGGAGGGCGACAATGGCCAGTGGCGCAGAGAGTCGCAAGCAGAGGCAGTTGTTGGGAGGCTGCGGACGGTGTAGGCTGCGTGAGCCACAGGCGGTTACGTAGCGAAGGATTTGTGTTTAATAGTCGTGGCACACAGTTTGAATAGTAGTTTGTTTATGTTTGTGCAGTGTCATAAAGAAAAAAAATTAAATTTTACCAGTTCTTAATGCATCTCCATCAGTTAGTGCCACACCATTGCATTTAACAATGAACGAAGTCTCGATGTACGCGGCCAACTACAATAAGAGTTAACATAATAATCATTAATTAACCCATATAATCTCCAAGTAGAAGGGAGCTTATAAAGTCAAACATAAAATAAACGTACACAAATTGCACTGATTGGTTCAAATGGCTCTGAGCACTATGGGACTGAACATCTGCGGTCATCAGTCCCGTAGAACTTAGAACTACTTAAACCTAACTAACCTAAGGACATCACGCAACACCCAGTCATCACGAGGCAGAGAAAATCCCTGACCCCGCCGGGAATCGAACCCGGGCGCGGGAAGCGAGATGCACTGATTATTTTGCTAATGTACGAACATGAGATTGTATAGAGTTTTCATTTTGCTAATGAACGAACGTTAGATTGCATAATCAGAGCAATGTTTACTTTGTTTTAAGTAGTGTTTATTTTATGCTTGACTTGCTGATATACTATTGTTCTCATGTTCTTGAAATATCGTTCTATGATACGATACGGTATAGTAAGTATTTGATCAAGATTCAGCGAAATGTACTGCACGAAACCACTCATCAAAATAAATTCTGTACAACAGCGATCTTGGCTCAAGTTCTGCTTCTTCATTTACATACACGTAGTCTCTCTGCTGCCTGTATCAACATAATATGCCTTTCTCTGTTCGTAGCATAAATTTTCTTTTATTCGCCTATTTAATTTAATATTTTGACTGAATGTATTTCGAAACTGAGGAAGGTAAAATTTTTCTACACGAAATAATACAAAAAAGGAATAAAAAACAGAAAATCGGTTATTTCGGCGGTTTTAACACTCAGGTTAAACTGACGCGGGAAAAACCCATATAACACTCTATCTCGTAGCGCCGCGTATGTTATTCACATAACATTGGCCGGTGAAATAGTGATTAAAACGCTACCTTGTATCAGAATGTTATCAAAGTAAACTGCGATTCCACATGACAGAATTCGTTTGGCTCTAAGCCCTTCGTTTGGTGCGGATGAGAAGACGAACGCCGATGCACTGGCCGAATCCAGTCTCTGTCGCTCGTCGGCCTACGGCGTGTAGCGGTGTGGTACACTCCTTACGACGAATTTTTACAGGTGGTTGGTGGATGCCACGCCACATTGCCTTGTGGTTCCTGGCAGCTGCAACGAGATGTCAGTGGAGTGGTACAAGTGTGTTTCTGTAACTTTAATTGTGAACAGGAGCACGTGAGACGCTGCTGAAACAAGTCTGCGGATTCTGGGATTTGTGGAAGTCCAGCACGCCACTTTCACCCCAAAGAATAAAAAGTTAAAGTAGCTAATTCATTTCATTTTGAGAGTATTTTGCATAATACACGACATTAATTAGTAGCAAATATTGTTATACAGAGTGTTACAAAAAGGTACGGCCAAACTTTCAGGAAACATTCCTCACACACAAAGAAAGAAAATATGTTATGTGGACATGTGTCCGGAAACGCTTACTTTCCATGTTAGAGCTCATTTTATTACTTCTCTTCAAATCACATTAATCAGGGAATGGAAACACACAGCAACAGAACGTACCAGCGTGACTTCAAACACTTTGTCACAGGAAATTTTCAAAATGTCCTTCGTTAGCGAGGATACATGCATCCACCCTCCGTCGCATGGAATCCCTGATGCGCTGATGAAGCCCTGGAGAATGGCGTATTGTATCACAGCCGTCCACAATACGAGCACGAAGAGTCTCTACAGTACATTTGGTACCGGGGTTACGTACACAAGAGCTTTCAAATGCCCCCATAAATGAAAGTCAAGAGGGTTGAGGTCAGGAGAGCGTGGAGGCCACGGAATTGGTCCGCCTCTACCAATCCATCGGTCACCGGATCTGTTGTTGAGAAGCGTACGAACACTTCGACTGAAATGTGCAGGAGCTCCATCGTGCACGAACCACATGTTGTGTCATACTTGCAAAGGCACATGTTCTAGCAGCACAGGTAGAGTATCCCGTATGAAATCATGATAACGTGCTCCATTGAGCGTAGGTGGAAGAACATGGTGCCTAATCGAGAAATCAGCAACTATGCCTGCCAAAAGGTTCACAGAAAATCTGTGTTGATGACGTGATTGCACAATTGCGTGCGGATTCTCGTCAGCCCACAAATGTCGATTGTGAAAATTTACAATTTGATCGCGTTGGAATGAAGCCTCATCCGTAAAGAGAACATTTGCACTGAAATGAGTATTGACACATTGGCCTCCACGGGTACACTTCTGCCAATGGTTCATCCGACAATCAGCTGCTGATAGTGCCTGCACACGCTGTACACGGTACGGAAACAACTGGTTCTCCCGTAGCACTCTCCATACAGTGACGTGGTCAACGTTACCTTGTACAGCAGCAACTTCTCTGACGCTCACATTACGGTTATCGTCAACTGCACGAAGAATTGCCTCGTCCATTGCAGGTGTCCTCGTCGTTCTAGGTCTTCCCCAGTCGCGAGTCATAGGCTGGAATGTTCCGTGCTCCCTAAGACGCCGATCAATTGCTTCGAACGTCTTGCTGTCGGGACACCTTCGTTCTGGAAATCCGTCTCGATGCAAACGTACCGCGCCACGGCTATTGCCCCATGCTAATCCGTACATCAAATGGGCATCTGCCAACTCCGCATTTGTAAACATTGCACTGACTGCAAAACCACGTTCGTGATGAACACTAACCTGTTGATGCTACGTACTGATGTGCTTAATGTTAGTACTGTAGAGCAATGAGTCGCATGTCAACACAAGCAGCGAAGTCAACATTACTTCCTCGATTCACCGCCAGTTGGCCCAATTGAAGGAAGGTACAGTACATACTGACGAAACTAAAGTGAACTCTAACATGGAAATTAAGCGTTTCCGGACACATGTCCACATGACATCTTTTATTTCTTTGTGTGTGAGGAATGTTTCCTGAAAGTTTGGCCGTACCTTTTTGTAACACCCTGTATATGGATTGTTTATGGATTGTTTTGAGCCAGAGGTGGAGAAAGTGCGTGCGAGCATTGATTGATCACGTAAATGACGAGGGGCCAACTGGTTCCGTTAATGGAGATGAACAGGATGCTGTTATCGTCAGTGATGACGACACATCAGAGGAGGGAGGAGATGAAAATGACGACGTTCAGACTAGTGGTACTTTTAGTCGTTTGATATTTTCCCAGATAAAATGGAGAAAAGTATTTCCACGCCCTAATGTTAGAATAAGGTCGCACAATATTATTTACCTATCTTCCAGGCGTCGTTGGTAATGCCAAATAATGTGCTATACCATTACTGTTTCAGACTCTTTAGTTTTTCTGATTTTTATTGAACAAATTTATTTGTTGTATTCACAAGAAAACGTACTAAACATATAACGAACACGGAATAATGGCAGTGGGCTTTTGTATTTAGCAGGGACATACAGGGGTACTAGACTGAATTTGGAATAACTTTGGGCATCTGAAGGTACTGGGATAAAGATTATTTGCGGCACTGCAGCCCTCCACAGATTGAGGTGGACCTAAAATATTGTCAGTATTGTCGAAACGTCCTGAACGTGTCGGGTCGAGTACGGACGGTCTCATAATATTCAAATCTGGACAAAGCTTCAGGGACCAGGCGCGTGTCGCTGGTGTGCACTGTTTGTCTTCCAATACGCCGTTGTGTAAATCATACCTTAGATTCAATTTTTAAAGAACTTTTTAACACAATAGAATTCCAATACGCCTATGCAAGGGTAATCTTTGTATACACCATTTTAGAATGGTTAACGGAGGATTCCCTAAGACACTGATTACTTCAAACATTATAAAGTATAGTACAGATTGGTGTATCTAACAGCAGTTTGGTTAAACGTTCCCATCTCGAAAAATGCGTCATATATCTGCAGTGACTTGTAAAAGGTCTGTGAAATACGCGTCTGTTTCACCAAATTATTACAAAGCGTGAAAAAAACTGTTTTACGTTAATTGCCAGACACATAGATCGAAGAGCCAAAGAAACTGGTACATCTGCCTAATATCGTGTAGGTCCCGGCGAGCACGCAGAAGTGCTGAAACACGACGTGGCATGCTCGACTAATGCCTGAACTTAGAATTATATATTAATATCTTCAGCTGCTAAAGGGCATTGATATATATCAATGGGGATAGGTGAAAATGTTTGCCCCGACCGGGACTCGAACCCGGGATCTCCTGCTTACATGGCAGACGCTCTATCTTTTTTTTTTCAGTTTTTTATTGCAGGGGGCAGCTAACCCTCTGACCGAACATGCTGACTTACCGTGCCGGCATCCATCCGAGCCACCGCGGGCTCAGAGGACAGTATGACTGCAGGGACTATCTCGCACACGCCTCCCGCAAGACCCACATTCTCACCTTACACGTCCACACACTACATTCGTAGTGCCCTACCCAATACATCCATTACTCGAGGAAGACATTCTTACCAAGTCCCGTAAGAGTTCGGGTAATATGTGTGCATCCGCACAGAAGAAGAAGGTCATGGCCGGTATTGCCAGAACTATATACTTATATAGATATGACACCACATCCATATAAGTATATAATGTTTGAAGTAGCGCTGGAGGGAACTGACACCATGAATCCTGCGGGCTGTCTATAAAGCCATAAGACTACGCAAGGTGAAAATCTCTTCTGATCAGCACGTTTCAAGGCATCCCAGATTTGCTCATTAATTTTCGTGTCTGGGGAGTTTGGTGGCCAGCGGAAATGTTTAAACTCAGAAGAATTTTCCTGGAGCCACTCTGTAGCAGTTCCGGACGTGTGGGATGTCGCATTGTCCTGTTGGAATTATCCAAGCCCGTCGGAATGCACAATGGACGTGAATGGATGCATGTTATCAGACAGGATGCTTACGTACTTGTTACCTGTCAGAGTCGTATCTAGACGTATCAACTGCACACGCCCCACACCATTACTGAGCCTCCACCAGCTTGAACAGTCCCCTGCTGACATGCAGGCTCCATTGATTGACGAGGTTGTCTCCATTCCCGTACACGTCCATCCGCTCGATATAATTTGAAACGAGACTCGTCCGACCAGGCAACATGTGTCCGGTCATCAACAGTCCAGTATAGGTGTTGACGAGTCTAGGTGAGGCGTATAGCTTTGTGTCTTGCAGTCATCAAGGGTACACGGGTGGGTCTTCGGCTGCGGAAGCCCATATTGGTGATGTTTCGTCGAATGATTCGGACGCAGACACTTGTTGATGGCGCAGCATTGATATCTGCAGCAATTTTTGGAAGGGTTGCACTTCTGTCACGTTGAACGATTATCTTTAGTCGTCGTTGCTCCTGTACTTGCAGGATCTTTTACCGGTCACAGCAGTGTCGGAGATTTGATGTTTTACTGGATGCCTGATATTCACGGTACACTTGTGAAATAATCGTACGAGAAAATCCCCACTTCATCGCTGCCTCGGAGACGCTGTGTCCCATCGCTCGTGCGCCGACTATAACACCACGTTCAAACTCACATAAATTTTCATAACCTGCCAATGTAGCAGCAGTTACCCATCTAACAACTGCACCGGACACTTGTCTTATATAGGCGTTGCCGACCGCAGCGCCGTATTCTGCCTGTTTACATATATCTGTATTGTTATACGCATGCCTATGCCAGTTTCTTTGCCGCTTCAGTGTATAATTGTGTAAGTGGGCTGCTTGTGAGTTGGCAGCGCTGTGTAGTGCTTTGCATTGGATCTCTTACAAAAAAAAGCGGTCAGAGACTCTGTGGCTGGTCGGACTAGTTGGAAGTTAATCGCCTGTATTGTTGGGCAGTTGGAAGTTAGTCGCCAGCAGTGATGGAAGTACTGTTGGGCTGTTGGAGGCGAACAACCAGCAGGGATGCTACGAACTCAGTCTCCGATTCGCCTTGAAGATGGCTGGGAGGTTTCCAGCCGAAATATCGCAAGAAGAATTGTCGCTGTCCCGAGTGCACGCCCGAAAGATGATGGAACAATACTGTATAGGTTTGTTAGGATTTCTTCTTAGTCAGGGACATTCTTTTGTATTAATTACTTGAAGTCAGGTTATCTTTTTTTGAGTAGTCAGATTGCGTTGTGCTAGGATAGTATTGGCCAGTGTTGACATTTTAAGAATGAGTAAAGAGAAATAGGCTCAGTACGTTCAGTTTCACTCTGCTGTTTCAGAATCATTTTAAATAAAGGAGTTTCATCTGTCGACCCTTAGCCGAGGATACCTCACTGGAATCTTCTGACTTTTCTTACAGTTTGAATATTTAGTGCAAGATTAGAAATTGGTTATTGTTTACTGCTAACGCATAATTGTTGAGATGTCACCGCCAGACACGACACTTGCTAGTTGGTAGCCTTTAAATCGGTCGCGGTCCGTTAGTATACGTCGGACCCGCGTGTCGCCACTATCAGTGATTGCAGACCGAGCGCCGCCACATGGCAGGTCTAGTCTAGAGACTCCCTAGCACTCGCCCCAGGTGTACAGCCAACTTTGCAAATGAGAGCGTATGTAGACAGTGAACCATCGCTAGCAGAGACGACAGTTTAGCATAGCTTTCATCTACGTCATTTGCTACGACCTAGCAAGGCGCCATATTCAGTTACTATTCTGAACAGATAATATTGTGAATCATGACCGTCAAGAGAGACGTTCATCGGTAATGGATTAAAGTTAAGTATCAAACTAATTACGTCCACTTTCTGAATTATAATTCCTTGTCTTGTTCCAGACCTCATGTCAGTTCTTCCCTCCTCACGCCAGCCTGTCTGAGCTAAAACGCGTGCATTTCGGCCTCCCTTCGCAACATGGTGTTGGTTCTTCTGCCAACAGAACATTGGCGACGAGTGTAAAAACGATGTTCTTATCTATAATGCCCTGATTTCATTGTGTAATGGCTTCGCCACAATCTCCAGATGTACTGTTCGAATTCTATCGCTTACAGAATCAGCAGACGCAGGCATTACTGGATGCCCTTGGACAGCTCGTCCAGGGTCAACGGGCAATGCGAAACGAAGCGGCAGCCGCTGCTCCACCGCTATCGCAGCCACAACACGTAGTTGCACCGCCTTTCAGACCTTTTGATGCTGCACTGGAAAGCTGGACGGAGTGGTCACGCCAATTTGGATTCCATCTCGCCGCCTACAGAATTCAAGATAACGAGCAGCAGCCTTTTCTTTTGTCGTCCGTCGGTGTCGAAACTTACCAGGTGATAGTCAAATTATTTCCCCGACGCGATGTAGCAAGCCTGTCCTACAAAGAAATTGAAATATGCATCTAATGCAGACAAAAACAATCAGTCAATGTAGTTGCAAAATGGTATACTTTCTTTCGTACAAATGCTATGGCAGGTCAGACTAATCAGGAGTGGGTTGCAACCTTGCAAGGCCTTACTAGGGATTGTGCTTTTGAGTGTCAATGTGGACTCCCATATTCAGATACTATGGTACGTGATCCAATTGCACAGAACGTTTCTGATGTTCGTATAAGGGTACAGATTTTGAAACTAGTCAATCCCCCCCTTCAGCAAGTGATGGACATATTGGATCGGCAGGACACACTTGACTTTGCTCAGGAATCATTTGAAACTTCGCCAGCCGTGTGTCAGGTTAACCGGCCAGCCGGGCGAGCAGCACGGAGCAGTAAACAGTCCTCGCGCCCGGCCGCGCCGCTGCCACCAGGCTCTCAGCCATGTGTGCCGCGCCAGCGAGCAAATGCAGTGCTCAAATCATGCCTGCGGTGCGCTACTAAACATTCGCGTGAGAATTGCCCGTCACACCAAGCTATTTGCTTTTTCTGTAATAAAAAAGTACATGTTCAGAGTGTTTGCCAGAAAAAGCTCAGCTCGGAAACTCAAACCCATTCCCGGCCCTTTGCTTTGCACCGGAATCGGAATCGAACCAAGGATACTCTGGCTCGCAAAACTTCGCCCGTGGAAATTCATGTCGTTCATTCCACTCCGCCCAGTGCCACTCTCTCTAACAGTGACTGTGTTCGTCCCATTAATATCGTGCGTCGACATCGCTGGAAATCTTGTCAAGTCACAAGTGATTTTGTACCAGTGTCAGTTCACGTTGCATGAGACAGTCGCTCTTGTCAGCAGGACAATAAACTTTTGGTAGACTTGGACATTAATGGCAAAGTGATACCATTCCAGCTCGATACCGGAGCTGCAGTTTCACTGATCAATCAAGACACTTACAAACTGCTGGGCACACTGTTGCGTGCCGCAAATGTTAAGCTAACTAGTTATTCAGGACAAGCGATCACTGTGTTAGGACAGTGCAGCCTTCTTGCAACATACAAGGGACAAACAAAACTTGTGTCATTGTACGTCCTTCATTCTTCCTCTGCAGTGAACTTGTTTGGTTTCGATTTATTTCAGTTGTTTAACTTGTCTATGGTAAATCAGTGAACCAGGCTGCCTTCAGACAGTGTTTCTCGTCTATGTGAAGAATTTGCAGACATTTTTACACCGGACCTCAGTTGCGCTAAGAATTATAAAGCACATTTGGAACTAAAAGTAAATGCGCAACCAAAATTTTTCAAAGCGCGCAATGTTCCCCACGCATTGCGTGATGAGGTTGCAAAACCATTACACGATTTGGAATCACAAGGTGCAATTGAACCTGTGCAGGCTTCTCTCTGGGCATCACCCTTAGTAATTTTGCCAAAAGCTTTGGGAAAATTGAGACTTTGTGTGGACTTCAAGGCAACAGTGAATCCACAACTAGTGATTGCCACTTTTCCTTTACCCCGCCCAGAAGATCTTTTTGACAAACTGTGCCCGGGTAAATATTTTTCGAAGTTGGACCTAGCAGATGCGTACTTGCAAATACCGATGGATGAAGAATCCCAGCACGTTTTGGTGGTTAACACGCATCTTGGTTTGCATCGATTCAAACGACTGCCATTCAGGTGTGCATCCGCCCCTGCATTGTTTTAGCAATATCTACTGTTTGTGCATCGGTCCCTACTGCAGCAAACTATCTGGACGATATTGTGATCTCTGGAAAGACGGAAGTAGAACATTTAGCCAATCTCAAAACATTATTTCAGGTCTTGCGACAAAATGGTCTTCGCTTATGGAAGGACAAATGTGTGTTTTTTGCTCGTGACTTGCCATACCTGCGCCATGTACTCAATGCCCAAGGCATACATCCCAGTCCCACACACCTCCGTGCCATAAAAGACTTGCCTTCACCGCAGAGTTTGATTTTTCCCAGCACACTCTGTAGCTGCTTCAATTATTATCACAGATATGTGCGCCACGCCTCTTCCATTTCAGCTCCGCTTCATCGCTTTCGCCATAAAGGTGTTCCGTTGGTCTGGACGACGGAATGCGAACGCGCCTTTCGCCGGTTGAAATCGGCGTTGATTTCCAACACTTGCCTTACGCCATTCGATTCCCGGAAGCCCCTTTTGTTGATGGTAGATGCATCGGATTTCAGGATCGGTGCTGTGCTCGCGCACAAAGATGGCTCGCACGATCGCCCTATTGCCTTTGCTTCCAAATTGCTCTCGTCTGCACAAAGAAATTATTCACAGCTCGAAAAAGAAGCATTGGCTCTCGTACTTGGTGTTACAAAGTTTCATGATTTCTTGTATGGTCGTCACTTTACCATCATCACAGACCACAAACCTTTGACATCGCTTTTTCATCCGAACAAGCCTGTACTTCCACTTACAGTGCAAAAATTCATTCGCTGGTCTATTTTCCTCTCGCAGTACCGCTACGATAGCAGTGGACCGATACAAGATAAGCACGGAAACGCCGATGCGTTGTCCCGTTTGCCTGTTGCTGAGGATACAGCATTCGATTCCTCCAAACTTGCATGCATGTTCATTGATTTGGAAACCGATGACGTGGTCCAATCGTTTATGATTGATTTTCGTCGAGTAGCCACAGCCACAACTGCCGACCCTGTCCTTGCTACCGTTCTGCATTTAGTTGCTACGCAATGGCCTTTGGCAAAGTCACGGATCGAGGACACGTTGGTTCGCCGATTTTTTGCTCACAAGGAGAGACTTTTTGTTCGATGTGGTGTTTTGCTGTTGCGTTCTGACAATGATCAGTCCAGGGTCGTGGTCCCACGCTCGTTACAGTCCTCTGTCTTAAAAGTTTCTCCACCACGGAAATTGGGGTATAGTGAGAACGAAACAACTTGCTCGTCAGCACTGTACTTGGTTCGGAATCGATGTCGCGATTACGAATATGTGCTCTTCTTGCATGGTGTGTGCCGAACAACAATCAGCACCACCGCGGAAATTCTTTCATGGCCAAAAGCCACTTTCCCTTGGTAACGCTTACACATCGATTTTGCTGGTCCATTCTGAAATACTCGATGATTGGTTGTGATAGATTCGTTCAGTAATTTTCCTTTTGTTGTCGGGATGTCTTCCACGACATCGTCTGCCACCATCCAACCGTTATCTGCTATCTTTTGCATTGAAGGTCTTCCGCAGACTATTGTTTCCGACAATGGCCCACAATTTGTGTCCGCAGAATTTCAGTCATTCTGCAAGGCCAATGGTATTCAACATCTGACGTCCGCGCCGTTTTCGCCTCAGTCAAACGGTGCCGCTGAACGATTGGTCCGGACTTTCAAGTCCCAGATGTTGAAGTTGAAAAAGTCGCATTCTCGGGAGGACGCGTTATTGCTCTTTTTGCTCTCAGCCCCGAGATGATCGTTCGCCGGCTGAGTTGCTCCACGGTCGCCCTCATCGAGCCTTGATGTCTTTGCTACATCCGCCGCATGAGGTTCCTGTGCAGCGGCAGCCACCTGCTTTTGCTCCAGGCGACGTTGTCTACTACCGCCACTACAGAGGTTCACAGCGTTGGCTCGCAGGGCGCATTCTTCGCTGCCTCGGACGCGCTATGTATCTGAGATGCCGGCGCGCCTCACCAGAGGCCCCCAAAACCAAACAGCTGCGCCTCTGTCGTCGCACGGGATCTGCCGCTCGCCGTCTGCTTTCAGCGACGGTGCCGTCCGGTCAGCGCCTCGGGGACCCATCTACTGGCTCGCCTCAGCCCCAGGTGTTACCGACGCTGCCTTCCATTTTGCCCCATGGCGACGCGCTGCCGCCGCCTGTTCTCCCGGCGGCGCCGCCCGCAGTGGACGCGTCGCTGCAACCGCCGGGCGCCTCCCTGGGTCACGCGCCGCCGATCGCTTCCCGTGACCAGTTGTCCTCCGACATGGAACTCTTGCCCGCTCCGGTCCATATGTCGTCTTCGCCCTTCGGGTGCCCCGGCCCGATGGAGGTCGACCCTACCGCCAGACACAACACTTGCTAGGTGGTAGCCTTTAAATCGGCCGCAGTCCTTTAGTATACGTCGGACCCGCGTGTCGCCACTATCAGTGATTGCAGACCGAGCGCCGCCACACGGCAGGTCTAGTCTAGAGAGACTCCCTAGCATTCGTCCCCTGTTGTACAGCCGACTTTTCTAGCGATGGTTCACTGACTACATACGCTCTCATTTGCTAAGACAACAGTTTAGCATAGCCTTCAGCTACGTCATTTGCTACGACCTAGCAAGGCGCCGTATTCAGTTACTATTCTGAACAGATAATATTGTGAATCATGTACCGTCAAGAGCGACGTTCATCATTAATGGATTAAAGTTAAGTATCAAACTAATTACGTCTGCTTTCTGAATTCTAATTCCTTGTCATGTTCCAGACCTCACGTCAGTATAGTCCTTCCCTCCTCACGCCAGCCTGCGTGAGCTAAAACGCGTGCATTTCGGCCTCCCTTCGTAACACGGTGTTGGCTCTTCTGCCAACACAACAATTGTATAGAGAATTTCCTTTGTAGTTTTAGTTTTCATTGTTGTACGATACTGTAATGAAGCAGTTGTGGCATGCATGTGGAGTTCCACCAAGTATTTCATAGTCGCGTTTGCAATTAATTAGATATTATTTTCAGTGCTATTTTTGATGTGTTTTCTTATTTTTGCTCTTCAAATTGTGTTTTTCTGTATTATCGTATGAAATACTGTGATAATCATGGCGTGTGAAAAGTGCAACACTAGGCTCCAAAGTAAATTGAGAAATGACAGTGAAGACGAGAGTAGTGTGTTAGCACCACCTTGTAATGAATTAACAAATGTTCAACATAATAATTTGGTAATTGAGCATAAGGCAATGGAGCAGGCAGTAAATAACGGGGTAGATATTGAAACAGTGAACAGGGAAGTATTGTCGATCGATCGGTCGGCAACAGTTCACCTTAGGAATCCGGAATGACAGAACCAAATCTTGCAAATACTGCACATTCAGGTTTTGCGTAATTACCCTTTTCTCAATCAAGTCGATATTCACTTTCTGGTTTTCAAAATGTAAATATTGTCGGTGCAAATGAAAGGCATTGGCAAGGTGTACCCGTGGTCTAGGGATAGCGTCTTTGATTCAAAATCAAAACATCTTCGTTCCCGGGTTCGATCCACGCCACTGCCTAAACTTTGATAAATAATCAGCATTGGCGGCCGAAGACTTCCGGCATAAGCAGTCAGCCTCATTCTGCCAACGGCCTTGTCAAAGAGGGCGGAGGAGCGGATAGAGGTTCAGGGCACTCTCTTGTCCTAGGGGTGGGAAATTGCCCTAAAGGCGGAAGAATCAGCAATGATCAACGACATGAGGATGCAGAAGGCAATGGAAACCACTGCATTAAAGACACGTAACGTGTATCCACAGGACATGTGACCTGTAATTGAAGAAGTGTCATGATGATCTCTCCATTGGCAAAAGATTCCGGAATAGTCCCCCATTCGGATCTCCGGGAGGGGACTGCCAAGGGGGAGGTTACCATGAGAAAAAGATTGAATAATCAACGAAAGGATAGCGTTCTACGAGTCGGGGCGTGGAATGTCAGAAGCTTGAACGTGGTAGGGAAACTAGAAAGTCTGAAAAGGGAAATGCAAAGGCGCAATCTAGATATATTAGGGGTCAGTGAAGTGAAGTGGAAGAAAGACAAGGATTTCTGGTCAGATGAGTATCGGGTAATATCAACAGCAGCAGAAAATGGTATAACAGGTGTAGGATTCGTTATGAAAAGGAAGGTAGGGCAGAGGGTGTGTTACTGTGAACAGTTCAGTGACCGGGTTGTTCTAATCAGAATCGACAGCAGACCAACACCGACAACGATAGTTAAGGTATACATGCCGACGTCGCAAGCTGAAGATGAACAGATAGAGAAAGTGTATGAGGGTATTGAAAGGGTAATGCAGTATGTAAAGGGGGACGAAAATCTAATAGTCATGGGCGACTGGAATGCAGTTGTAGGGGAAGGAGTAGAAGAAAAGGTTACAGCAGAATATGGGCTTGAGACAAGGAATGAAAGAGGAGAAAGACTAATTGAGTTCTGTAACAAGTTTCAGCTAGTAATAGCGAATACCCTGTTCAAGAATCACAAGAGGAGGAGGTATACTTGTAATCTAATTGAAATCTTCCCGTATCTCCCGGCCTTTTCCATCATGGTCAGACAGAGATTCCGAAAACAGATACTGGACTGTAAGGCGTACCCAGGAGCAGATATAGACTCAGATCACAATATAGTAGTGATGAAGAGTAGGCTGAAGTTCAAGACATTAGTCAGGAAGAATCAATACGCAAAGAAGTGGGATACGGAAGTAGGCTACTAAGGAATGACGAGATACGTTTGAAGTTCTCTAACGCTATAGACACAGCAATAAGGAATAGCGCAGTAGGCAGTACAGTTGAAGAGGAATGGACATCTCTAAAAAGGGCCATGACAGAAGCTGGGAAGGAAAACATAGGTACAAAGAAGGTAGCGGCGAAGAAACCATGGGTAACAGAAGAAATACTTCAGTTGATTGATGAAAGGAGGAAGTACAAACATGTTCCGGGAAAATCAGGAATACAGAAATACAAGTCGCTGAGGAATGAAATAAAGAGGAAGTGCAGGGAAGCTAAGACGAAATGGCTGCAGGAAAAATGTGAAGACATCGAAAAAGATATGATTGTCGGAACGACAGACTCAGCATACAGGGAAGTCAAAACAACCTTTGGTGACATTAAAAGCAACGGTGGTAACATTAAGAGTGCAACGGGAATCCCACTGTTAAATGCAGAGGAGAGAGCAGATAGGTGGAAAGAATACATTGAAAGCCTCTATGAGGGTGAACATTTGTCTGATGTGATAGAAGAAGAAACAGGAGTCGATTTAGAAGAGATAGGGGATCCAGTATTAGAATCGGAATTTAAAAGAGCTTTGGAGGACTTACGGTCAAATAAGGGAGAAGGGATAGATAACATTCCATCAGAATTTCTAAAATCATTGGGGGAAGTGGCAACAAAACGACTATTCACGTTGGTGTGTAGAATATATGAGTCTGGCGATATAACATCTGACTTTCGGAAAAGCATCATCCACACAATTCCGAAGACGGCAAGAGCTGACAAGTGCGAGAATTATCGCACAATCAGCTTAACAGCTCATGCATCGAAGCTGCTTACAAGAATAATATGCAGAAGAATGGAAAAGAAAATTGAGAATGCGCTAGGTGACGATCAGTTTGGCTTTAGGAAAAGTAAAGGGACGAGAGAGGCAATTCTGACGTTACAGCTAATAATGGAAGCAAGGCTAAAGAAAAATCAGGACACTTTCATAGGATTTGTCGCCCTGGAAAAAGCGTTCGACAATATAAAATGGTGCAAGCTGTTCCAGATTCTGAAAAAAGTAGGGGTAAGCTATAGGGAGAGACGGGTCATATACAATATGTACAACAACCAAGAGGAAATAATAAGAGTGGACGATCAAGAACGAAGTGCTCGTATTAAGAAGGGTGTAAGACTAGGCTGTAGCCTTTCGCCCCTACTCTTCAATCTGTACATCGAGAGAGCAATGATGGAAATAAAAGAAAGATTCAGGAGTGGAATTAAAATGCAAGGTGAAAGGATATCAATGATACGATTCGCTGATGACATTGCTACCCTGAGTGAAAGTGAAGAAGAATTAAATAATCTGCTGAACGGAATGAACCGTCTAATGAGTACACCGTATGGTTTGAGAGTAAATCGGAGAAAGACGAAGGTAATGAGAAGTAGTAGAAATGAGAACAGCGAGAAACTTAACATCAGGATTGATGGTCACGAAGTCAATGAAGTTAAGGAATTCTGCTACCTAGGCAGTAAAATAACCAATGACGGACGGAGCAAGGAGGACATCAAAAGCAGACTCGCTATGGCAAAAAAGGTATTTCTGGCCAAGAGAAGTCTACTAATATCAAATACCGGCCTTAATTTGAGGAAGAAATTTCTGAGGATGTACGTCTGGAGTACAGCATTGTATGGTAGTGAAACATGGACTGTGTGAAAACTGGAACAGAAGAGAATCGAAGCATTTGAAATGTGGTGCTATAGACGAATGTTGAAAATTAGGTGGATTGATAAGGTAAGGAATGAGGAGGTTATATGCAGAATCGGAGAGGAAAGGAATATGTGGAAAACACTGATAAGGAGAAGGGACAGGATGATAGGACATGAGGGAATGACTTCCATGGTATTAGAGGGAGCTGTAGAGGGCAAAAACTGTAGAGGAAGACAGAGATTGGAATACGTCAAGCAAATAATTGAGGACGTAGGTTGCAAGTGCTACTCTGAGATGAAGAGGTTAGCACAGGAAAGGAATTCGTGGCGGGCCGCATCAAACCAGCCAGTAGACTGACGAAAAAAAAAAAAAAAAGCAGGCCTATTGACACCACACAGTCAACATGGATTTAGAAAACATCTGTATTTCTGGATTTCCGGAAGACTTTTGACACGGTACCACACAAGCGGCTCGTAGAAAAATTGCGTGCTTATGGAATATCGTCTCAGTTATGTGACGAGATTTGCGATTTCCTGTCAGAGAGTCACAGTTCGTAGTAATTGACGGAAAGTCGTCGAGTAAAACAGAAGTGATTTCTGGTGTTCCCCAAGGAAGTGTTATAGGCCCTTTGCTGTTCCTTATCTATATAAACGATTTGGGAGACACTCTCGGTTGTTTGCAGATGATGCTGTCGTTTATCGACTAATTAAGTGATCAGAAGATCAAAACGAATTGCAAAATGATGTAGAAAAGATATCTGAATGGTGCGAAAAGTGGCAGTTGACCCTAAATAACGAAAAGTGTGAGATCATCCACGTGGGTGCTAAAAGGAACTCGTTAAATTTCGGTTACACGATAAATCAGTCTAATCTAAAAGCCGTAAATTCAACAATTACGAACAACTTAAACTGGAAGGAACACATTTAAAATGTTGTGGGGAAGGCTAACCAAAGATTGCGTTTTATTGGCAGGACAATTAGAAAATGTAACGGGTCTACTAAGGAGACTGCCTACACTACGCTTGTCCGTCCTCTTTTAGGATACTGCTGTGCGGTGTGGGATCCTTACCAGGTAGGACTGACGGCGTACATCGAATAAGGTCAAAGAAAGGCAGCACGTTTTGTATTATCGCGAAATATGGGAGAGAGTGTCACAGAAATGATACAGGATCTGGGCTGGACATCGTTAAAAGAATGGCGTTTTTCGTTGCGACGGGAACTTTTCACGAATCTCCAATCACCAACTTTCTCCTCCGAATGCGAAAATATTTTGTTGACCCCGACTTACATAGGGAGGAACGATCACCACGATAAAATAAACGAAATGAGAGCTCGTACGGAAAGAAATAGGTGTTCGTTCTCTCCGCGCTATACGAGATTCGAATAATAGAGAATTGTGAAGGTGGTTCGATGAACCCTGTGTCAGGCAGCTGAATATGATTTACAAAGTACCCATGTAGATGTAGAAGGGGTAAGATAGATACTGCCTACAGGAAAATTAAGGACACCTTTGGAGAAAAGAGAGCCACTTGTATGAATATCAAGAGCTCAGATGGAAACCCAGTTCTAAGCAAAAAAGAGAAAGCAGAAAGGTGGAAGGAGTATATAGAGGGTCTATACAAGGGCGCTCTACTTGAGGACAATATTATGGAAATGGAAGAGGATGTAGATGAAGATGAAATGAGAGATATGATAATGTGTGAAGAGTTTGACAGAGCACTGAAAGACCTGAGTCGAAACAATGCCCCGGGAATAGACAACATTCCATTGGAACTACTGACAGCCTTGGGAGAGCCAGTCCTGACAAAACTCTATCATCTGGTGAGCAAGATGTATGAGACAGGTGAAATACCCTCAGACTTCAAGAAGAATATAATAATTCCAATCCCAAAGAAAGCAGGTGTTGACAGATGTGAAAATTACAGAACTATGAGTTTAGTAAGTCACAGCTGCAAAATACTAACGCGAATTCTTTACAGACGAATGGAAAAACTGGTAGAAGCCGACCTCGGCGAAGATGAGTTTGGATTCCGCAGAAATGTTGGAACACGTGAGGCAATACTGACCCCACGACGTATTTTAGAAAATTGATTAAGGAAAGGCAAACCTATATTTCTACCATTTGTAGACTTAGAGAAAGCTTTTGACAATGTTGACTGGAATACTCACTTTCAAATTCTAAAGGTGGCAGGGGTAAAATACAGGGAGCGAAAGGCTATTTACAATTTGTACAGAAACCAGATGGCAGTTATAAGAGTCGAGGGGCATGAAAGGGAAGCAGTGGTTGGGAAGGGAGTGAGACAAGGTTGTAGCTTGTCCCCGATGTTATTCAATCTGTATATTGAGCAAACAGTAAAGGAAACAAAAGAAAAATTCGGAGTAGGTATTAAAATCCATGGAAAAGAAATAAAAACTTTGAGGTTCGCCGAAGACATTGTAATTCTGTCAGAGACAGCAAAGGACTTGGAAGAGCAGTTGAACGGAATGGACAGTGCCTTGAAAGGAGGATACAAGATGAACATAAACAAAAGCAAAACGAGGATAATAGAATTTAGTCGAATTAAGTCGGGTGATGCTGAGGGAATTAGATTAGGAAATTAGAGACTTAAAGTAGTAAATGAGTTTTGCTATTTGGGGAGCAAAATAACTGATGATGGTCGAAATAGAGAAGATATAAAATGCAGACTGGCAATGGCAAGGAAAGCGTTTCTGAAGAAGAGAAATTTGTTAACATCGAATACAGATGTAAGTGTCAGGAAGTCGTTTCTGAAAGTATTTGTATGGAGTGTAGCCATGTATGGAAGTGAAACATGGACGATAAATAGTTTGGACAAGAAGAGAATAGAAGCTTTCGAAATGTGGCGCTACAGAAGAATGCTGAAGATTAGATGGGTAGATCACATAACTAATAAGGAGGTATTGAATAGAATTGGGGAGAAGAGGAGTCTGTGGCACAACTTGACGAGAAGAAGGGACTGGTTGGTAGGACATGTCCTGAGGCATCAGGGGATCACAAATTTAGCATTGGAAGGCAGCTTGGAGGGTAAAAATCGTAGAGGGAGACCAAGAGATGAATACACTAAGCAGATTCAGAAGGATGTTGGCTGCAGTAGGTACTGGGAGATGAGGCTTGCACAGGATAGGCTAGCATGGAGAGCTTCATCAAACCAGTCTCAGGACTGAAGACCACAACAACAACAGATGGAGAAGCACCGGGGCCCTCCCCACGAACATGTCCCCTCCCCCCACAGCTGTGTCCCGCTTTACCGCGCTACAGGTGCCCCCGGCCCTCGCCACACGTGCCCTTGCGCCCTGGCCGGCCCTTTTGACTCGCTCGCCGCTGTATCGACCAGCCCAGGGCCGCACGCGCCCGCCGCTGCCGTGCCACGCCCCCTCGCAGAACTCGCGCTCTGACCAGCAGTACACCCAACACAGAGGTCTGGCGTCCGAGCGTACACAAATCTCGGGTCGCAGTATCCGACCAAAACTGTCCGTACCTTACTCGTTCGTAATATCGCAATGAAACTGTCGTACTCTTGAAAGTTTGGAAACTAAAGTACCAACAAAACTTTTTAATCGAATACGGATGCGGACCACTGCTGCTATAGCGAATAGACGTTGCCAGAAATGACTGCAACCAGTCGGTCGTCTTCTGTGACGGCAGACTTTATAACCGCGATTCGGCGCCAGACACTACGCCGTCCTCGATTTGTCAACCCGACGTTCACGAGAAATGAAAACAGACTACGAGCCAGTCATCATCATCGTAATTTAAGACTGATTATGCCTTTCAGCGTTCAGTCTGGGGCATAGTCCCCCTTAGGTCTGTTACATTTTCGAAGTGTCCTGCCAATAAAACGCAGTCTTTCGTTACCCTTCCCCACAACATTTTAAATGTGTTCCTTCCAATTTGAGTTGTTCGTAATTGTAATACCTACGTATTTAGTTGAATTTACGGCTTTTAGATTAGACTGATTTTTCGTGTAACCGAAATTTAACGAGTTCCTTTTAGCACCCACGTGGATGATCTCACACTTGATTCCGTATTTCTAGATTTCCGGAAAGCTTTTGACACCGTTCCTCACAAGCGACTTCTAATCCAACTGCGCGCCTGTGGGGTATCGTCTCAGTTGTGCGACTGGATTCGTGATTTCCTGACAGGAAGGTCGCAGTTCGTAGTAATAGACGGCAAATCGTCGAGTAGAATTGAAGTGATATCAGGTGTTCCCCAGGGAAGCGTCCTGGGACCTCTGCTGTTCCTGATTTATGTAAATGACCTGGGTGACAATCTGAGCAGTTCTCTTAGGTTGTTCGCAGATGGTGCTGTAATTTACCGTCTAGTAAGGTCATCCAAAGACCAGTATCAGTTGCAAAGCGATTTAGAAAAGATTGCTGTACGGTGTGGCAGGTGGCAGTTGACGCTAAATAACGAAAAGTGTGAGGTGATCCACACGAGTTCCAAAATAAATCCGTTGGAATTCGATTACTCGATAAATAGTACAATTCTCGAGGCTGTTAATTCGACTAAGTACCTGGGTGTTAAAATTACGAACAACTTCAGTTGGAAGGACCACATAGATAATATTGTGGGGAAGGCGAGCCAAAGGTTGCGTTTCATTGGCAGGACACTTAGAAGAAGCGACAAGTCCACTAAAGAGACAGCTTACACTACACTCGTTCGTGTGGGATCCTTACCAAGTGGGATTGACGGAGGACATCGAAAGGGTTCAAAAAAGGGCAGCTCGTTTTGTATTATCACGTAATAGGGGAGAGAGTGTGGCAGATATGATACGAGAGTTGGGATGGAAGTCATTAAAGCAAAGACGTTTTTCGTCGCGGCGAGATCTATTTACGAAATTTCAGTCACCAACTTTCTCTTCCGAATGGGAAAATATTTTGTTGAGCCCAACCTACATAGGTAGCAATGATCATCAAAATAAAATAAGAGAAATCAGAGCTCGAACAGAAAGGTTTAGGTGTTCGTTTTTCCCGCGCGCTGTTCGGGAGTGGAATGGTAGATTGTGGTTCGATGAACCCTTTGCTTAGCACTTAAATGTGAATTGCAGAGTAATCATGTAGATGTAGATAAAATTCCTCCATGATCCCCTATTCAGTGCTAACTGGTGCCTCGTCTGATGTTAAGCCTATTACTTCAAAATCATTCTTAACCGAATCCAGGTACCTTCTCCTTGGTCTGCCCAGACTCCTCCTACCCTCTACTGCTGAACCCATGAGTTTCTTGGGTAGCCTTGCTTCTCCCATGCGTGTAACATGACCCCACCATCTAAGCCTGTTCGCCCTGACTGCTACATCTATAGAGTTCATTCCCAGTTTTTCTTTGATTTCCTCATTGTGGACACTCTCCTGCCATTGTTCCCATCTACTAGTACCTGCAATCATCCTAGCTACTTTCATATCCGTAACCTAAACCTTGTTGATAAGGTAACCTGAATCCACCCAGCTTTCGCTCCCATACAACAAAGTTGGTCGAAAGATTGAACGGTGCACAGATAACTTAGTCTTGGTACTGACTTCCTTCTTGCAGAAGAGAGTAGATCGTAGCTGAGCGCTCACTGCATTAGCTTTGCTACACCTCGCTTCCAGTTCTTTCGCTATGTTGCCGTCCTGTCAGAATATGCATCCTAAGTACTTGAAACCGTCCACCTGTTCTAACTTTGTTCCTCCTATTTGGCAATCAATCCGTTTATATTTCTTTCCCACTGACATTACTTTCGTTTTGGAGATGCCAATCTTCATACCATAGTCCTTACATTTCTGATCTAGCTGTGAAATATTACTTAACTTTCAATCGAATCTGCCATCACAAATAAGACATCCGCATATGCGAGACTGCTTATTTTGTGTTCACATATCTTAATCTCACCCAGCCAGTCTATTGTTTTCAACATATGATCCATAAATAATATGAACAACAGTGGAGACAGGTTACAGCCTTGTCTTACCCCTGAAACTATTCTGAACCATGAACTCTAACTGCTGCCTGATTATCCATGTAAAGACCTTTAATTGCTTGCAAAAGTTTGCCTCCTATTCCATAATCTCGTAGAACAGACAATAACGTCCTCCTACGAACCAGGTCATATGCCTTTTCTAGATCTATAAAGCATAGATACAGTTCCCTGTTCCACTCGTAACACTTCTCCATTACTTGCCGTAAGCTAAAGATCTGGTCCTGACAACCTCTAAGAGGCCTAAACTCACAATGATTTTCATCCAATTTGTCGTCAACTAATAGTCGCACTATACTTTCAACAATACCTGAGAAGATTTTACCCACAACGCTGATTAAAGAGATACATCTGTAGTTGTTACAATCTTTTCTGTTTCCATGTTCAAAGATTGGTGTGATTACTGCTTTCGTCCAGTCTGATGGAACCTGTCTCGACTCCCACGCCATTTCAATTATCCTGTGTAGCCATTTAAGACCTGACATTCCACTGTATTTGATGAGTTCCGACTTAATTTCATCCACCCCAGCAGCTTTATTGCACTGCAATCTATTGACCATTTTCTCCACTTCCTCAAATGTGATCCTATTTCCATTATCATTCCTATGCCATTGTACATCGAAATCTGAAACGTTACTGATCGTATTTTCACCTACATGGAGCAACTATTCAAAATTTTCCCTCCATCTGCCAAGGAATCAACAGGATTCACCAGCAGTTTTCCTGACCTGTCCAAAATACTTGTCATTTCCTTCTTACCTCCCTTTCGAAGACTGCTAATTACACTTCAGACTGGTTTTCCAGCAGCTTGACCCATAGTCTCCAACCTGTTTCCAAAGTCTTCCCAAGATTTCTTCTTGGATGCTGCAATTATCTGTTTGGCTTTGTTTCTTTCTTCAACTTAACTTTCGCTGTCTACCCGAGTTCTAGTATTTAGCCATTTTTGAAACGCCTTCTTTTTCCTTTTACAGGCTGCCTTGACTGTGTCATTCCACCAAGCTGTTTGCTTCATCTTATCTTTACACACTACCGTTCCAAGTCATTCTTTAGCCACTTCTAGTACTGTGTCCCTGTACCTTGTCCATTCCTTTTCCAATGACTTTAATTGACTACATTCAACTACGAGCCATTAACAAAAAAAAAATTAATTAATTTGCTCTCGCAGCTGTGATTTCCTGTTTCATTGTATACTTCCAAAATATGATAAATACAGTCATTCAGGGCAATTACACTGTACAATCGGTTAAATATTAAGGACCATTAGGATTCTAAGACCCCCCCCTTTTCCCAGGAACGGGTGGAAATTTATGTACCCTACTGAGATCTACAATTTCCTGACAACGTAAGAATCTGCAGCTTCTAGGTCAATCCAATCAAAAGATAGGCCATTTATGTCACAAATTTTGATACAGACTCACTCAACAAAAGCGACAGTGTACTTCGCTATGATCTACAATCATTAAATTTGGCACGAAGCACGGTTTCACAGAGTAGTTGTTGTGGTCTTCAGTCCTGAGACTGGTTTGATGCAGCTCTCCATGCTTCTCTATCCTGTGCAAGCTTCTTCATCTCCCAGTACCTACTGCAACCTACATCCTTCTGAATCTGATTAGTGTATTCATCTCTTGGTCTCCCTCTACGATTTTTACCCTCCACGCTGCCCTCTAATACTAAATTGGTGATCCATCGATGCCTCAGAACATGTCCTACCAACCGATCCCTTCTTCTAGTCAAGTTGTGCCACAAGCTCCTCTTCTCCCCAATCCTATTCAATACTTCCTCATTAGTTATATGATCTACCCATCCAAGCTTCAGCATTCTTCTGTAGCACCACATTTCGAAAGCTTCTATTCTCTTCTTGTCCAAACTATTTATCGTCCATGTTTCACTTCCATACATGGCTACACTCCATACAAATACTTTCAGAAACGACTTCCTGACACTTAAATCTGTACTCGATGTTAACAAATTTCTCTTCTTCAGAAACTCTTTCCTTGCCATTGCCAGTCTACATTTTATATCCTCTCTATTTCGACCATCATCAGTTATTTTGCTCCCCAAATAACAAAACTTCTTTACTACTTTAAGTGTCTCATTTCCTAATCTAATTCCCTCATCACCACCCGACTTCATTCGACTACATTCCATTATCCTCGTTTTGCTTTTGTTGATGTTCATCTTATATCCTCCTTTCAAGACACTGTCCATTCCGTTCAACTGCTCTTCCAAGTCCTTTGCTGTCTCTGAGGTTCGCCGATGACATTGTAATTCTGTCAAAGTTTTTATTTCTTCTTCCTGGATTTTAATACCTACTCCGAGTTTTTCTTTTGTTTCCTTTACTGCTTGCTCAATACACAGATTGAATAACATCGGGGACAGGCTACAACCCTGTCTCACTCCCTTCCCAACCACTGCTTCCCTTTCATGTCCCTCGACTCTTATAACTGCCATCTGGTTTCTGTACAAATTGTAAATAGCCTTTCGCTCCCAGTATTTTACCCCTGCCACCTTCAGAATTTGAAAGAGAGTCAACATTGTCAAATGCTTTCTCTAAGTCTACAAATGGTAGAAATATAGGTTTGCCTTTCCTTAATCAATTTTCTAAGATAAGTCGTGGGGTCAGTATTGCCTCACGTGTTCCAACATTTCTGCGGAATCTAAACTCATCTTCGCCGAGGTCGGCTTCTACCAGTTTTTCCATTCGTCTGTAAAGAATTCGCGTTAGTATTTTGCAGCTGTGACTTACTAAACTCATAGTTCTGTAATTTTCACATCTGTCAACACCTGCTTTCTTTGGGATTGGAATTATTATATTCTTCTTGAAGTCTGAGGGTATTTCACCTGTCTCATACATCTTGCTCACCAGATGGTAGAGTTTTGTCAGGACTGGCTCTCCCAAGGCCGTCAGTAGTTCCAATGGAATGTTGTCTACTCCGGGGGCCTTGTTTCGACTCAGGTCTTTCAGTGCTCTGTCAAACTCTTCACGCCTTATCGTATCTCCCATTTCATCTTCATCTACATCCTCTTCCATTTCCATAATATTGTCCTCAAGTGCATTGCCCTTGTATAGACCTTCTATATACCCCTTCCACCTTCCTGCTTTCCCTTCTCTGCTTAGAACTGGTTTCCATCTGAGCTCTTGATATTCATACAAGTTGTTCTCTTTTCTCCAAAGGTCTCTCTAATTTTCCTGTAGGCAGTATCTATCTTACCCCTAGTGAGATAAGCCTCTACATCCTTACATTTGTCCTCTAGCTATCCCTGCTTAGCCATTTTGCACTTCGTGTCGATTTAATTTTTGAGACGTTTATAAAACTGCAGTAAATGAAGCAGGCAAAAAGGAATACATTTTCTCCTTTCATCAATTAAATTCAATATTTCTTCTGTTACCCAAGGATTTCTACTAGCCCTCGTCTTTTTACCTACTTGATCCTCTGCTGCCTTCACTACTTCATCCCTCAAAGCTACCCATTCTTCTTCTACTGTATTTCTTTCCCCCATTCCTGTCAATTGTTCCCTTATGCTCTCCCTGAAACTTTGTGCAACCTCTGCAAAAAGGTGGGAATTTAAGGAGATGGGACCTGGATAAACTGATTAAATCAGTTTCTTCAGTTTTAATCTACAGTTCATAACCAGTAGATTGTGGTGAGAGTCCACATCTGCCCCTGGAAATATCTTACAGTTTAAAACCTGGTTCATAAATCTCTGTCTTCTCATTATATAATCTATCTGAAACCTGTCAGTATCTCCAGGCTTCTTCCATGTATACAACCTTCTTTTATGATTCTTGAACCAAGTGTTAGCTATGATTAAGTTGTGCTCTGTGCAAAATTCTACCAGACGGCTTCCTCTTTCATTTCTTAGCCCCAATCCATATTCACCTACTACGTTTCCTGCTCTCCCTTTTCCTACTACCGAATTTCAGTCACACGTGACTATTAAATTTTCATCTCCCTTCACTATCTGAATAATTTCTTTTATTTCATCATACATTTCTTCAATTTCTTCGTTATCTGCAGAGCTAGTTTGCATATAAACTTGTACAACTGTAGTAGGCGTGGGCTTCATGTCTCTCTTAGTCACAATAATGCGTTCACTATGCTGTTTGTAGTAGCTTACCGGCACTCCTAATTTTTTATTCATTATTAAACCGACTCCTGCATTACCCCTTTTTGATTTTGTATTTATAACCCTGTATTCGCCTGACCAAAAGTCTTGCTCCTCCTGCCAGCGAACTTCACTAATTCCTACTATATCTAACTTTAACCTATCCATTCCCTTTTTAAATTTTCTAACCTACCTGCCCGATTAAGGAATCTGACTTTCCACGCTCTGATCCGTAGAACGCCAGTTTTCTCTCTCCTGATAACGACGTCCTCTTGAGAAGTCCCCGCCCGGAGATCCGAATGGGGGACTATTTTACCTCCGGAATATTTTACCCAAGAGGACGCCATTATCATTAAACCATACAGTAAAGCTGCATGCCATCGGGAAAAATTACGGCTGTAGTTAACCCTTGCTTTCAACCGTTCGCAGTACCAGCACAGAAAGGCCGTTTTGGTTAGTGTTTTTTTGGTCATCAGTCTACTGACTGGTTTGATGCGGCCCGCCACGAATTCCTTTCCTGTACTAACCTCTTCATCTCAGAGCAGCACTTGCAACCTACGTCCTCAATTATTTGCTTGACGTATTCCAATCTCTGTATCCCTCTACAGTTTTTACCCTCTACAGCTCCCTCTAGTACCATGGAAGTCATTCCCTCATGTCTTAGCAGATGTCCTATCATCCTGTCCCTTCTCCTTATCAGTGTTTTCCACATATTCCTTTCCTCTCCGATTCTGCGTAGAACCTCCTCATTCCTTACCTTATCAGTCCACCTAATTTTCTTTAGCCTTGCTTCCATTATTAGCCGTAACGTCAGAATTGCCTCTCTCGTCCCTTTACTTTTCCTAAAGCCAAACTGATCGTCACCTAGCGCATTCTCAATTTTCTTTTCCATTCTTCTGTATATTATTCTTGTAAGCAGCTTCGATGCATGAGCTGTTAAGCTGATTGTGCGATAATTCTCGCACTTGTCAGCTCTTGCGTCTTCGGAATTGTGTGGATGATGTTTCTCCGAAAGTCAGATGGTATATCGCCAGACTCATATATTCTACACACCAACGTGAATAGTCGTTTTGTTGCCACTTCCCCCAATGATTTTAGAAATTCTGAAGGAATGTTATCTATCCCTTCTGCCTTATTTGACCGTAAGTCCTCCAAAGCTCTTTTAAATTTCGATTCTAATACTGGATCCCCTATCTCTTCTAAATCGACTCCTGTTTCTTCTTCTATCACATCAGACAAATGTTCACCCTCATAGAGGCTTTCAATGTATTCTTTCCACCTATCTGCTCTCTCCTCTGCATTTAACAGTGGGATTCCCGTTGCACTCTTAATGTTACCACCGTTGCTTTTAATGTCACCAAAGGTTGTTTTGACTTTCCTGTATGCTGAGTCTGTCCTTCCGACAATCATATCTTTTTCGATGTCTTCACATTTTTCCTGCAGCCATTTCGTCTTAGCTTCCCTGCACTTCCTCTTTATTTCATTCCTCAGCGACTTGTATTTCTGTATTCCTGATTTTCCCGGAACATGTTTGTACTTCCTCCTTTCATCAATCAATTGAAGTATTTCTTCTGTTACCCATGGTTTCTTCGCCGCTACCTTCTTTGTACCTATGTTTTCCTTCCCAACTTCTGTGATGGCCCTTTTTAGAGATGTCCATTGCTCTTCAACTGTACTGCCTACTGCGCTATTCCTTACTGTTGTATCTATAGCGTTAGTGTTACGAGACCAGATCAGTCAGTCATCCAGACTGTTGCCCCTGCAACTATTGAAAAGGCTGCTGCCCCTCTTCAGGAACCACACGTTTGTCTGGCCTCTCAGCAGATACCCTTCCGTTGTGGTTGCACCTACGGTACGGCTATCTGTATCGCTGAGGGACGCAATCCTCCCCACCAATGGCAAGGTCCATTGTTCTTGGGGGGGGGGGGGGATTTCACAGAGTAAGCAAAGGGAAAATATCCGAAAATTGTTAATTTGTAATTACATCACACGAAAAAAACTTTTTGTCATTTGTTATCCAACTGTCTGTCTGTCCGTCCGTATGTTACTCTCTCAGGAGCGGGGACATACATCAAGTTGAAATTTACGACTCCCTTGTGGATGTAAAACATCGAAGCTTCTAAGTCGACGCAATCAAAAGATACGCCAATTTCTGTCACATGTTCTGATACTCGCAAACTCACTCATCCAAACCCTATAGGGCACTTCCCGTTGACTTCGAAACATGAAATTTGGCGAGAAGCTAGGTTACACACTACAAGTAATGGAAAAAAGCCGGCCGGTGTGGCCGTGCGGTTCTAGTCGCTTCAGTCTCGAACCGCGTGACCGCTACGGTCGCAGGTTCGAACCCTGCTCCGGGCATGGATGTGTGAGAACCTAACTTACCTAAGGACATCAAAGTTCTAGGGGACTGACGACCACAGATGTTAAGTCCCATAATGCTCAAAGCCATTTGAACCATTTAATGGGAAAAAAATTTGATTTGTAATTATGTCACACGAAAAAGTATTTCTTTCTCATTTCTTGACTGACAGTGTGCCTGTCTGGCTGCTAAGAGCGCTTTTTCTCAGGAGTGGGTTGACGTATCACGTTGAACTTTATGTCACATACTGAGGTGTGTGGTCACTTTGCGAAATAAACGTCCGTATCTTTTGATGGCGTTGTCGTAGATTTTGACACAGAAAAACTCACTCATCAAAATCTGTACGGTTCTTCCCGTTGGTCTCGAATCGTGACATTTGGCAAGAAGAATGGCTTCACTATAGTAGTCATGCGAAAAATCGAATTTTTAATTTGTCGTTACATCTTATGAAAGAAAATTTTTTGTTATTTATTAGACTGTCCCTCTGTGCATATATCTGTCAAGACCACTTTTCCTCAGGAACACATAAGTGTGTCAAATTGAAATTGATGTCACGTACTAAGGTCCCGTGGCGGTATAACGTACGTTGGCTTCTACGCCAGTGTAGTCGAATGACGCGACCACATATGTCACATGTCTCGACGGTCACACAGTCGCACCTCAAAATCTATAGCGCACTTCACGTTGTCCTAGAATCACGCAATTTGGCTAAAAGCAAGGTTCCACAGAACAACCGAAGGAGTGTAATTATATCACAACAAGAATAATATTTATTTTGTCATCTGTTATCCGACGTTAAACACGAAATTAAAACAATGAGTAAGTAGTTCTGCATTCAGGCTGAGTGGGTCGCAACGTAAAAGTCAGACATCCGGCAAGGAATGACTCTACTGCTGATATTACTGCACACAGACTTGTCTGGTAATGTTTGTTGACGTGCCGTATCTACGTTAGCAGTCGCTCCTGCATATCTGGTGAGGGATACATTCCGGAACGAGCTAAAGGAGCAATGAAGCCATTCCTAGTCCGGTGTCTCACTTTTACCACTGCGACCCAGTCAGCCGGAATGCAGAACTTGTGATTATTATAATAATGGTCGCCTGCCTCCTGTGTGACCTTATGTCACATTTATATGATTAAAATCAAAACATCCGCCGGGAAAGCTTGAAGAGTCACATCTGGTATCTTTACGGGGAGGAGATGGCGAAGAACGTATGTGAGTTTGACAAGTTACGTCGCAAGAGAGGTAGATTGTTAAGCAGCCTTGCATTTTTACAGCGATGCCGCGACAAGCAAACATGCCTATGTTTGCTAAAGTTAAACATTGTATAAATTCTGCGGCTGCCATTAGTATTAAACGACGGGCACTTGCGAGAGAAAGGGTGCGCTACATGCGTCAGGAATTGTGCTCGGCGTCCAGACAACTACTGTCACTCCATCTGAAGATTCCAGCGAACCTCTCAGCAGTATCCTGGAAGTGGGTAGGCAGCGCCGCTTGGGCACTGGCTAACTGGACTGAACGACAGGCTAAGGTTCGTCAAATGACTAAACACGATCGACTCGAAGCCCGAACGCAAGAAGACTTGCCAAGAAGATGTACCGCGTTTGATCTCACGGAGAAGACTCTAAACGACGCTGCAGTTTCGGTGCTAGGGAAGGGTCTGAATTTTGCACCTACACCAGGGACCATTCCCATGCGAGGTGTGATCAGTGGAAACTTTCTAAGGATTCTGCCGAAGAGATTAGGCGCGGCACATGCCGCATCTTGACTCGAGCTTCATCTAAGAGGTCCAACTTTAACATCACCTCAGCTGAAAGAAATGCTCTAGGACAGGGCTTCCCAACCTTTTCAGCTGGCGGACTCCTTCTTCAGTCGAAAATCCATGGCGGACCCCTAGTCAGTCAAGAGCACAGGAACTTTAAATTTCAGAGCGAAACCCATGGGAACTGAAAGCTTCTTAATGCAAGTGCCATGTTCCCAATGAACCTCCCCCCCCCCCCCCTTTCCTTCCCCCCCGAAGTATCAATTGTCTTTGGATTAGAGATGAATGAAAACAACTTGAAATTAACGATCCAATTTGAATTCCCACTTTATCCAGACACTTACTAGTGGATTTACTCCCTTTGTTCAACACACTATAGCCTTATTAAAATTGCTCTTGGAGGAAGACAGCTCCATCGTGTGAAATTTCGATTACTAAGTAATCAACGTCACGTCCGAACTCTTCGCTGTTGACAAGCTGTCGCTTGTGGTCTGTTCACTTCCACTATTTGGCTACTGTTGTGTAAGGAGCATGCGTATTTCGTAACAGTCGTGTGTGTGTGTGTGTGTGTGTGTGTGTGTGTGTGTGTGTGTGTGTGTGTGGGTCGTTTTTCGTGAAATTCGAAGAAAAACGTTCAAATGTATGTAAAGTCTTTCTTTGGTCGTCCTCCCTCCTCATTCATTTCAACTGGAAACTTCCCTTGTTGTGAAGACGATGGAGAAACTGCACCCTTCTTCAATGATCCTGACTTCAGCCACCGATCCATGTTAGAAGTAATAAACTGACAAAGCGAGTTTAACATTTAATGATGCCTGGGGCCGCATACGGGCCAGCAAGCGCTGTGATTGGTCGACAAAGCTCGCTCCGCGCATGCGTAAAAGGTTTCAGCGCATCTGGTGCCGTGAGCCGGGGCTCAAACGACCCCCGTATTGTTGCGAAACAGTCGACCAGAGAAGCTGCATTCTCCGGCACTAACTGTGTATACGTTCTCACTAAGGAACGGCAAAGGCTGCTTGGGGATACGACCTGAAGTGAAAGTGCACATGTTTCTCAGACGAAAAAAAATAAATATGAATTTGATTTTCACATTTTTATTCAATAATTTTATTATTTTACACGATTTGGTGAAAGGTGGCCGCGGAACCCCTAGAAAGCCGGCCTGCGGACCACACGTTGGCAAGCCCTGCTCTAGGAGAATTGAGAGAAGACCGAGACATCGTCACCTTACCTGCTGACAAAGGAAATGCTACTGTGCTTCTCTCACGCACAGAATATAACAGCAAGATACACAAACTGTTCGACGATCCTGCATATAGTAAATTAAAAAGTGTTCCGACTGGTAGGGTCCAGAGAAAGACTGTGGAATTCGTCAGGAAGAGCTCGATTACAGCGGAAGTTTCGAAGAGTTTGCGTCAACGGGCTGCACTTCCCCCTAGACTCTACGGCCTACCCGAGACCCACAAGAGTGGGGTGCCTCTCCGTCCCATTGCAAGTAACACAGGAGCACCTACTTATTTTGTTGCCAAATACCTGACATCACTATTGGGACTTCCCGTAGGCGAGTGCGACCACCACATTCGAAACTCTGAAGATTTCGTTAGGGCTCCTGAAAACTTTTAGATTGCAATCATCGGACCTCTTAGCAAGCTTCGATGTTGTGTCTTTATTTACAAACGCGTCTTTGCAGGACTCTTTGGAGCTCATTAGCAACAAGTCTGAGGAGGCCATAGTAGCATTATTTAAACACGTACTTACTTCAACATACTTCTTATTTTATGACCAATATTTTGAAGAATTGGTTGGTGTCGCCATGGGAAGCCCTCTGTCTCCTGTGGGGCCAATTATTTTACGGAGGACTTTGAAGAAAAAGCACCAAGCCACTCTGAAGCCCTCTTGTTTTCTGCGATATGTGGATACTGCTACATTTGTGGTGTGGCCACATCGACTTGATACACTACCTACGTTTCTTCAGCATTTGAATTCGCTGCATCCGAATACAAACTTCACAATGGAGGTGGAAAAAGACGGTACTTTACCTTTTCTTGATGTTTTGGTACGAAGGAAAGCAGATGGAACCTTGCGACACAGCATCTACCGCAAGCCAACGCATACGGATCTGTATCTGCAGGCCACAAGCTGCCATCATCCTGCACAATGCGGTAGTGCATTACGTACGTTAGTTCACAGAGAACATGTGACATCTGATCCTCAAAGCCTGTCGAGTGAAATACAACATTTGCCGTATTTTGGTGCCATGACGTCAAGAATTGGAAGAGCCCTCGGAAGATACGGAATTAAGTGTGTTTTTCAACCGGCTGCAAAACTGAGAAACCTGTTGGGTTCGGTTAAGGATGACCTTGGCCTGAGGAAACGTGGTGTGTACAAGACTCCTTGCCAATGTGGGGCAGCTTATATAGGCCGGACATGCCGCACAGTACAAGAACGTTGCGGTGAATATCAGCGTCATACACGCCTTCGTCAACCGGAAAAGTCGGCAATGGCGGAACACTGCCTGAATACAGGACATCGGATGACTTATGAAAAGACGGAAGTTTCATCCCCGGCATCATCTTTCTGGGATTGCTTCATTAACGAAGCAGTACATATCCGTACAGCCGATAATCTCATCAACAAGGATGCGGGATTTCAACTGAGCACAGCCTGGAACCTTGCACTGGCTGCTATTAAGGGGACCACACCCTGCCTATCTAACCAGTGTTAATTTAGGCAAGTATTTGACCCATTTCTGAAAAAAAACTATTTGTTGCAGGACCTTAACATTTTTACTTTATGTTACATGATGCTAATAGAGTCAACTTTACTAAAATCTACTGTATCCATTGTACAGTCTTTAAGAAATACTTTTTTAACTTTATCAACAAAAGATATTAAGTTTTTACTGCAGAAAATATTTTTTTGTGAACTTCCTAATGGGGAAATATTAATGAATGTAGTACCAGAGGTGGCTTTTTATGTCATGCAGAGTCTCTGAAAATTTCATTCATTTATTTATGATAGTTTCTGATATAATGGGGCATATCTACTGAAAATTTTAGTTTGTGGGAAATTAAAGAAAAAACTTTTTAAATTTGTTAAAGTCACTTACAGTTAATTAAAACTGCCCTGCTGCATATGATGGCCATTCTTTGGCCGCTAGCGGGTCTTCCAGCTTCTTTTTCACCTTCCTGGATGTTTGTCTTGCTTTCTTGGGGATTTTAGATGCAGACCTGTCTGCATCGGCTATCCTCATTTTATCGCAGTGTTGCAGCCCAGTGACCATATTTTCACCAGGATTAATTCCCAGCTTTTTCAGTACCCAACACTTTCCATTATTACTACAACTGAATGTAATAACAGCATCATGCACTCCTAGTTTCATTGTATGCATGCCCACAAATACAGTTTTAGGAAGGCGGTTCCAAATTATGCTGTTGAAACAGACATTTGGGTTCTGTGTCTGCCCATGAAGACATTTCCTTTGAAGGTCAGGATGAGCCAAGTGTCAGAAAATAGATTTAATTGCTGTAATAACAGCAGCAGGAAGAGAATGCTGGTGAGAATAATATTCTCCAGTTGCCTGAGCCCTATTGTATTTGCGCCACGAATTTTCTCCTCATGGACACAATCCATGAAATGGCTCGTCATCAGTAGAGGACTTATGGAAGAATATGGCCCAAACATCTCTCTTCAATGCCTCGAGATTTTCTTTATTTCTCCTAATTGCCTGTCCAAAGTATACGTGCAAGTTTTCTAGTTCAGTTTTAGTTAACCGACCCTATCCGGTCAACAATTTTCCTTCTAATTTTTTTCTTTCATATCAACAGTTAGTTTTCTCAGCCTTGTTCCCAAACGTTTTTGAACATGGCCTACACATTCTGTTTTGCTAATAATGGCATCGCCATATGGCTGAGAGTTCACCACATTGTTGTATGCCTGTCACTATCGCCCAAATATTTGGTATAACGTACGCCTCTTGTTTCTACGGAGTGATGAAATATTTCTTGTAATCCATGAACTTCCATACCACCACTTGTTCCTCTAAAATTAGCCACACAGGTGTGTTCTTTATGTTCATTGACTTTACAACATTTGCAATATTTAGACATTATCTCCACATCTAACACTTTACCGGTGCCTACACTCGTGGCAGTCACTACTCCATTCAGAGAAGTATGTCCTCTTTTCTGCCAACTTCCATCAAGTGCAACTGGAATATGCGAACACCCATCATTTTCTTCCACTGCTTCTCTAGCAGCCAGTTTCATGCTTTTCTCACTGACCTCACATACAGCTTTCTCTAATATTGCAGTCAGTTTTTCAAATTTATTTGGTGGTTGATAAGGTCATCACTGAACAAAATGTCCTCCCTGCAGCCATGCCCTTGCCAATGGATCGTAAGGCATAAACTATCCAATGGATCGTAAGGCATAAACTAATCTAGAATTGATTTCATAAGGGCCAGTTGCATCTGGTTTTGAAGAACTCATAATTGAAATTACAGCTGAGCATTTAGTGCAAATTAAATCCAAAGCAATTGCTAGGCCTTTTCTCCCACTGGCATTCTCACAAATTTTCACAGACTGTGACTCATCACACCGTGTATATTGTACAAATTTAGAAATTACATCTGATAATATTGTCAAATTTATAATAATTTTACTGCACACCTTGTCACTTACAGTAAATTCGTTGTAACTCTCTTGAAACGGTGAGAGCTTCTTTGATAATGGAAATGTCGTGTGGCTAGGGCCTCCCGTCGGGTAGACCGTTCGCCTGGTGCAGGTCTTTCGATTAGACGCCACTTCGGCGACCTGCGTGTCGATGGGGGTGAAATGATGATGATTAGGACAACACAACACCCAGTCCCTGAGCGGAGAAAATTTCCGATCCAGCCGGGAATCGAACCCGGGCCCTTAGGATTGACAGTCTGTCACGCTGACCACTCAGCTACCGGGGCGGACAGCTTCTTTGATGATGCACTTGTTGAAGAATTACAATTAGAAACATCGTTGCCAGGCGACGTAAACTCTTGTACAGAAAGCTTTCTAAACTTGTTTCCTCTAAATTGTCATTTCTTGAAAACGCCTTTACGTTTCGTCATCTTCAATAAACACAACAATACACAGTCGGCCGAGGTGGCCGAGCGGTTCTAGGCGCTACAGTCTGGAACCGTGCTACCGCTACAGTCGCAGGCAGGCCTCGGGCATGGATGTGTGTGATGTCCTTAGGTTAGTTAGGTTTAAGTAGTTCTAAGTTCTAGGGGACTGATGAGCACAGATGTTAAGTCCCATAGTGCTCAGAGCCATTTGAACCATTTTGAACAACAAAACACAAGTAATCAAGCACCGCAAACGTAAGTATAACAACTACTCGCAATCACACTTGAACAAAACTAACCGCGTGTTTCAAAGCGTGTTGTTTACAAACAGCAGATACAAAAGAATACCGACCGTTGCATTCCAAGGATAGCCAAAACACACTCGGGAGTAAAAAAAAAAAAAAATCCCTAAAGTGCAATGTAGGGGATACAAAGATCTAAAATATATGCAGAAAAGTGGGTGACAGAAAAGTGAGCGTGGCACATAAACACACCTGGTAGGCAAATCCTCTTTAAATGCTTGAAAAAGATTTTGCTGAAAAATTTTTTTCGGAGTACTTACATAAAACTTTAATCTATCGAAATATGATGAAAACCACGGTGTGGTCCCCTTAAATCCAGATTCTTCGATAACAGGCCCGTGATAACACTGGTCTAGTGCGGCCGTTGGTGAGTAACGTCTGGCCTGACTGCTGGCAAACGCAGCGTACAGCGCACGCGCAGGGAGAGCCGGTCTGCGATTTTCGGCAGAGGGAGTTTGAATATGGCACCATCCATCTATCTGCAAATCATAGCGCATGCGCGATTTCCGGCAGTCGTACCTAGCCACCAGCAGTTGCTCCGAGGAAATATTGTGGAATTTGCACAACGTGATCCGGCGGCAAACCCGTGGAAACTGTTTACAACGCATCCGCCGGGAAAGCTTGAACAGTCACAAAATCAAAAGATTCTCGAAAATCTTCTAACCCGTGGCCCGAATATGTTGCCAGTGTCAATGTGAATAACAGGCAAAAATGGTCGTGATTCTCGATTCCTGGAATGGAGTAACTCTCTACGTACGTAACTGCGTTCGGACCCGCAGTGCGCGATTGCTTCTCGCGCCTGGCCGGCCAACACTAGCATTAACGTGAGGCAGACTGTGGTGGAGGTTACAGCCTGTGAAACGAACCTATCCATTACCTTCCTCACATAGCCCACTCGCTACACACACACACGATCTACTTTGTGCCTAGCATTTCTCACACTAAAACTGAGAGACATACACTGAAGCGCCAAAGAAACACCGAGCGAGGTGGCGCAGTACCGGATGATCAAAAAGTCAGCATAAATTTGAAAACTTAATAAACCACGGAATAATGTCGATAGAGAGGTAAAAATTGACACACATGCTTGGAATTGCGTGGGGTTTTATTAGAACCAAAAAAAAGGGTCACAAAATGTCCGACATTTTTTGAACTTTTGTATTTCTTTTGTTCTAATAAAACCCCATGTCATTCCAAGCATGTGGTGTCAATTTGTACCTCTCTATCTACATTATTCCGTGATTTATTAAGTTTTCAAATTTATACTGACTTTTTGATCACCCGGTAATTAGCACACTGGAGGACGACGGTTTAAATCCGCGTCCGGTCACCTTGATTTAGCTTTCCCGTGATTTCCCTAAGTCGTTTCAGGCAAATTCTGGGATGGTTCCTTTGAAAGGGCACGGCCGACTTCCTTCCCCATCCTTCCCTAATCCTGAGAGACCGTTGACCCCGCAGTCTGGTCTCCTCCCCACAAATCCGTTCAGCCCAGCCAGCCAAAGAAACTAGTATAGGCATGCGTATTCAAATACAGAGAGATGTAAACAGGCACAATACGGTGCTGCGATTGGCAACGCTTATGTAAGACGACAAGTGGCTGTCGCAGTTGTTAAATCTCGATAATCTGCCACTGTAGCAGTAGTAGCCGACCTAAGTGAGTTTGAACATGGGTGTTATAGTCGGCGCACGAGCAACGGGACAGTAGTTCGAGGTAGCGATGACGTGCGGATTTTCCCGTACGAACATTTTGCGAGTGTACTGTTGCGGCCACATGCAGTAAGCGTTGCTTCACGCAGTGGAGAATGGCAAAACAGAGGCAGCCGGCGATCGCGGCATTGCGAAGTAGGCGCGGCACAGATAGCCTTGTCGACAGCAGCAGTCTACCGACCGGCTGACGCAAGGACCCACGCAGACCGAACGAAGCCTGGGGAGTGAGGGCAGCACGCTAAGTTACGCTGCAATAGACTGCGGGAGTAATAACAAGAAGCTGCCACCGAGGGTAAAAAACCTCCTCCTGCCGGATATAAATAGTGGAGCGCAGACAGCAACGGACAGAAGCCATTAGGAAGCAGTTCGGATCTGAGGACGGACGTGGTCCGTGTCCGAATGTTCACACTTCGTAGGTGACGATTCCGGAAGTGTGTTCCAGCTCGCCGGAGTCATCTGTTCGCTGCCAGATGTCAACTTCAGCTCTGGAGGTCGGCTCGAGTCCGGTCGGCACCGTGGGTGACTGACTACAGCGAGAACTTCCAGCAGGACCGGCCGCAGCGCGGTCTCGGGCACAGGCGCCGCCGGGGACTGACGCCCGGACTCCACGGCAACCCGGACCCACGGTGCGTGTTCCGTTCATGACGGGACCTCGTGGACATCGCGACTGACGGCTTCCCAGCCGCCGGTGCGGCAGGCGGCGGCAGCTGACCTCACGGCGACGAATTCCACCACAGGGCATCCTGACCTCAGCGGAGCACTGGTGGCGCATTGTCGGAGAATCTACACAGCAGCAGCCGGGCGGAAGGGTCCGCAGGGATGGGCGGCGACGACGAGGGAGAAATTGTAAAGAAAGCTGAATAAACAACTGTAAAACTCCACGCCGTCTCAGTCTTTGGCGCAGCCACTGTGTCTGCTGCTTACGAGTACTGCAGAAGTCGTAACAAGTAGCAAACGGCCATAACAAGTACTGCAGAAGCCGTAAAAAGTGGCCATCTGACATAACAGTACTGTGAATTTCAGGAATCCGGTAAAGCATCAAACCTCCAACATCGCTGCGGCCGGAAAAACGGGATCAATGACGACTGAAGAGAATCGTTCAACGTCACAGAACCATTCCGAAAATTGCTGCAGATTCCAATGCTGCGCCATGAACAAGTGTTGGTGTGCGAACCATTCGACGACACATCATCGATACGGGCTTACGGAGCCGAAGGCCGCCTCCACGTCAGCAGGGGACTGTTGAAGCTGGTGCACGTTCTGTAATGGTGTGGGGCGTGTGCAATTGGAGTGATGTGGGACCCCTGATACGTGTAGATACCACTGTGACAGGTAACAAGTACGTACGCATCCTCTCTGATCACCTGCATCCACTCGTGTCCATTGTGCATCCCGACCGACTCGGGCAATTCCAGCAGGACAATGCGACACCCCACACGTCCAGAATTGCTAGACAGTGGCTCCAGGAACACTCTTCTGAGTACGCTGGCCAACAGATTCCCCAGACGTGAACATTATAGAGCATATCGGGGATGCCTTGCAACGTTCTGATCAGAAGAGATCTGCAGCCCGCGTACTCTTACGGATTTACAGACAGCCCCGCAGGATTCGTGCTGTCAGTTCCCTGCAGACGCTAGTCTGGTCCACGCCGCGTCGTGTTGCGGCACTTCTGCGTGTTCGCGGGGGCCCTACGTGATATTGGACAGGTGTTCCAGTTTCTTTGTGCTCTTCAGTGTACGTCATACATGCTTAAATATCTCAGGAAAATACCTTCTCTCAGTCGCGAGTAGTTCCCACAATTACCCAGGAATTGTTTCATTGCCGGCCGGAGTGGCCGTGCGGTTCTAGGCGCTGCAGTCTGGAGCCGAGCGACCGCTACGGTCGCAGGTTCGAATCCTGCCTCGGGCATGGATGTGTGTGCAGTCCTTAGGTTAGTTAGGTTTAATTAGTTCTAAGTTCTAGGCGACTGATGACCTCAGAAGTTAAGTCGCATAGTGCTCAGAGCCATTTGAACCAATTGTTTCATTATTCACTTCACAATAAACAAACGAACTAACTGGCAGCACAATACAATAGTAATTATGTAATGACAGCTCTATTGTTGTAGTGCTGAAACACTATTATTATTGTTATTATTATTATTATTATAAGTGGTATCAGTGAGACACAAAGCATTGCCAGCATGAAGTCTTCCAATTTCTTCAAACCTCCCTACCGCTAATTTTTATTTTTATTTTTCGTTTTATTCAGATTTGAGTCTGTGTCGTGGTGTAACGTCCGTTTGCAACAGCGAGGTGTAAGGTAGGGACGTGTAATGACACTGGACTGTGCGCAGCTACTCTGTTATAGTTCAATTCTTTTATCTTGGCGGCTCGCGCATTCCCGCCCAGACGCGGGAGATTGCTGCGTTGCCAGTTGTACACGACGCACGCGCCGAGAGAAGCAGCGCCATAGTATAGTATAGTTCGCAAACTTACGATTAGGGGGAGCGCGCAGTTTATGAGCTAAAGCGGCCGCATTAACCCTTTCGCTGCTACAGAGACGTGCTCCCCGCATTCCGCGCTGTGCGCGGTTTTGTCATCACTGCACTTCTCGCCTGTGCAGACACACGGTGTTCCGACTGCTTTTTCACACTTATCATTCGATTTCACAAAAACTATTTGGCCCAAAAATTTGATTTTTACACATCTAGACTGATACCTTCCCCCCCATAAATGACTTAATTTTGTTTCGATGTTCAACGCAGTTGTTGTGCAGCATTATAGATGTAGTAAACCATTACAGGAAATTTTGAAGAGTTTGTAGAGGTAAAAGTCCACAGCGTATACTTTCCGTATGGTCGATTTTGGTTGCCACTAGAAATTTCAAAAAATTACATTCAAACGAATACAGTTCATGAAGTAAGACACAAAGAAAATACTATGCACCGAACAAGATTTGAACTCAGAACCTTTTGCTTAGCAGCCAAACACATTAACCCCTACGCTAACGCCGCTCGTCGTTTACACCAATCCTGGAGTACTTTAATGAATCACGCAAAATACCGACAAACGCTGTTCGTATGACTATGAATTACTCACGTTTCGTCGAAGTACAATAGGAAATAAACAATTACCACTGTTCTTTATTGTGAAAAAGCGGTTAGTGAGAATGAATTTCCTTGCTATCGCCTGAATTAGGAGGCTTATTTAGTTGTTTGGTTTAATTAATTAATAGAATATGAAGCAGTTAAGAAGGAAGAGGCTTTCGAATGGGAACTGCTAACGTTTAATGACGAGTCAGCGGAATACTCCACTGTGAAACACGTCTGGTGTGTCATACACGGAATCGGTGTCATATGGTAGGAATCTGTTACCCACGAACCTAATTTGTATGATCGGTGAGTGAGATTTGCCTCCTTGCCCGATTTAGGTGTTCGTATGAATGTAAATGTGATGACTCCCAAGGAAATGGTGAAAAAATAATAGTCTGTCACATAACCTGCAACAAACGAACTCGACAGTTTCACAATCGCACAGTTTCTTTGTGCTCTGTCAAGACATACGTTTTTGAAGTTGCGTTCCATTTTGCAAGTCTTGGCTCCTGAATTCCTTTGCTGTAACATATGCCACACCCGTTTATTCATTGTTTTCACTTCTGTGAGACGTCTATGTGGTATCTCGCCAGCTCTCACTATTCATCACATGTACTTGCGACAGTAATGTATTCTCACCACATGACTCATGTTCTATGACCAGTGTATAGTATGCCAACTGCCAAGACTACAGAAAGAGAACAAACATTTCAATGACCGGACGCACAGTTTATAATGTTGTGGAAAAAAAAAAAAAATAGCACGAGGGAGTTTTGAATACGACGCGCCCGCTCGGCAGTCCAACACCGTCACCACTTATCCTGCTGCTTGTTGCGCTTCTCATTCTTCGACCGTTCGCTGTTTATTTTGCTTTTTTTTTCACAGTTCAAATGGTTCAAATGGCTCTGAGCACTATGGGACTTAACATCTGTGGTCATCAGTCCCCTAGAACTTAGAACTACTTAAACCTAACTGACCTAAGGACATCACACACATCCATGCCCGAGGCAGGATTCGAACCTGCGACCGTAGCAGTCCCGCGGTTCCGGACTGCGCGCCTAGAACCACTAGACCACCGCGGCCGTCTTTTCCACAGTTCAGTACATCTGTTTCCATGTTTTCATGCTTCATCAGTGTTCAGTTTGTGACGGATTGTCCACTGGGCCATCTTACCACTAAATCATTCATCTTTCGTCATTTTAAAAACACAACCTCTGAAACAAAAACTATTTTTGTTTTAAAGTTTAGTTAGGCACTAATGTTAATGATGGGACTCGAGAAGGAGGGAGGCGGCAGTACTAGCTGAGATCTGATTGCACTCTGGAGCAATGGTCTCAGAAAGTCTCGAAACCACTCCCTCAGCAGCTGTGACCACTTGCACGACTTCGCCACTGTGAAATAAATCTCTTCCGTTGAACAAGTGCTCATAGCACTTAAACCAAAATAATAAAACATATCTAACAAAAATGGGCTCTAAAATGCATACTTTAAGTAATTTCTCCTTGAAGACTGTAAAGGGAATTTAGTTACATCCTGTATGAGGCGTGTTCGAAAATACCCACTACAAACTTCTAGGACTTGTAGAGGAGAGTTGTTGTTGTTGTTGTCTTCAGTCTTGAGACTGGTTTCATGCAGCTCTCCATGCTACTCTATCCTGTGCAAGCTTCTTCATCTCCCAGTACCTACTGCAACCTACATCCTTCTGAATCTGCTTAGTGTATTCATCTCTTGGTCTCCCTCTACGATTTTTACCCTCCACGCTGCCCTCCAACGCCAAATTTGTAATCCCTTGATGCCTCAGAACATGTCCTATCAATCGGTCCCTTCTTCTTGTCAAGTTGTGCCACAAAATCTTCTCCCCAATTCTATTCAATACCTCCTCATTAGTTATGCGTTCTACCCATCTAATCTTCAGCATTCTTCTGTAGCACCACATTTCGAAAGTTTCTATTCTCTTCTTGTCTAAACTATTTATCGTCCATGTTTTACTTCCATACATGGCTACACTCCATAGAAATGCTTTCAGAAACGACTTCCTGACACTTAAATCTATTCTTGATGTTAACAAATTTCTCTTCTTCAGAACCGCTTTTCTTGCCATTGCCAGTCTACATTTTATATCCTCTCTACTTCGACCATCATCAGTTATTTTGCTCCCGTAACAGCAAAACTTCTTTACTACTTTAAGTGTCTCATTTCCTAATCTAATTCCCTCAGCATCACCCGACTTAATTCGACTACATTCCATTACCCTCGTTTTGCTTTTGTTGATGTTCATCTTATATGGTCCTTTCAAGACACTGTCCATTCCGTTCAACTGCTCTTCCAAGTCCTTTGCTGTCTCAGACAGAATTACAATGTCATCGGCGAACCTAAAAGTTTTTATTTCTTCTCCATGTACTTTAATACCTACTCCGAATTTTTCTTTTGTTTCCTTCACTGCTTGCTCAATATACCGATTGAGTAACATCGGGGAGAGGCTACAACCCTGTTTCACTCCCTTCCCAACCGCTGCTTCCCTTTCATGCCCCTCGACTCTTATAACTGCCATCTGGTTTCCGTACAAATTGTAAATAGCCTCTCACTCCCTGTATTTTACCCCTGCCACCTTCAGAATTTGAAAGAGGGTATTCCAATCAACATTGTCAAAAGCTTTCTCTAAGTCTAAGAGCAATCGGTCACAGGGCCAAAAGTATGAGTGAACTAAATGAGAAATCTGTATTGTTTGGTGTCTTCTGTGCAGACATTGAGTTCTGTAGCAACGCCTGAGGAACTAGTGTTTGTTAGGCATTTGGTGCGCCTCCACGAACACAGAAATGAAGTAGAAACCACACAGGAGGTTACCAGTATGTTTAGCACTATTTACGAAAATTCATACATGGTAGCAACAAATGTAAGCCACTTGTTATCACTGGTTACGAGTTCTCTACAAGCGGGAGGAACGGTGTTCTTAACTCATGTTTACTCAATGTGTGCAGAGCTGCCTTCAAGCTTTAAATCACGGCTTCAAATTGTCGTTCACGAATACCAATTGTTTGAAACATTTATATCTGGTCATTCGAAATGCGTTCCCAAGAAGCAAAAATTACAGAGAAGCTTTTAAACGGCTTCTGGAAATGACAAGTCACTAACTTGCAATTCTGAGACATGTACTTGTGGTAAGCACTTGAAGGAAATTACACTACTGGCCATTAAAATTGCTACGCCACGAAGATGACGTGCTACAGACGCGAAATTTACGCGACAGGAAGAAGATGCTATGACATGCAAATGATTAGCTTTCCAGAGCATTCACACAAGGTTGGCGCCGGTGGCGACACCTACAACGTTCTGACATGAGGAAAGTTTCCAACTCACACACAAACAGCAGTTGACCGGCGTTGTCTGGTGAAACGTTGTTGTGATGCCTCGTGTAAGGAGGAGAAATGCGTACCATCACGTTTCCTACTTTGATAAAGGTCGGATTGTAGCCTATCGCTATTGCAGTTTATCGTATCGCGACATTGCTGCTCGCGTCGGTCGAGATCCAGTGACTTTTAGCTCAATATAGAAGCGCCTGCGATGCTGTACTCAACGACGAACGTGGGTGCACGAATGGCAAAATGTCATTTTTTGGGATGAATCCAGGTTCCGTTTACAGCATCATGATGGTCGCATCCGTGTTTGGCGACATCACGGGAACGCACATTGGAAGCGTGTATTCGTCATCGCCATACTGGCGTATCACCCTGCGTGATGGTATGGGGTGGCATTAGTTAGACGTCGCGGTCACCTCTTGTTCGCATTGACGGCACTTTGAACAGTGGACGTTACATTTCAGATGTGTTACGACCCGTGGGTCTACCATTCATTCGATCCCTGCGAAACCCTACATTTCAGGAGGATAATGCACGACGGCATGTTGCAGGTCCTGTACGGGCCTTTCTGGATACAGAAAATGTTCGACAGCTGCCCTGGCCAGCACATTCTTCAGATCTCTCACCAACTGAAAACGTCTGGTCAGTGATGGCCGAGCAACTGGCTCGTCACAACACGCCAGTCACTAGTCTTGATGAACTTTGGTATCATGTTGAAGCTGCATGGGCAGCTGTACCCGTACACGCCAACCGAGCTCTGTTTGACTCAATGCCCTGGCGTATCGAGGCCGTTACTACGGCCAGAGGTGGTTGTTCTGGTTACTGATTTCTCAGATCTATGTACCCAAATTGCGTGAAAATGTTATCAAGTGTCAGTTCTAGTATAATAAATTTGTCCAATGAATAACCGTTTATCATCTGCATAACTTCTTGATGTAGCAGTTTTAATGGCCAGTAGTGTACTTCAAAGATATGTCAAATTTTGGGAAATGTTTTCATAAACACTTATTTTAAATTAAGGATCTACTTCCTTGTAAACTACATTGGACAAAAGAAAATTTCAGTTTGAATTTAAATGCAAGTTTGTGTGTAGTGGTGTGACTTTGCCTCCGCTCTTTTCTGAGGTGCCTTTCTTTTTTATACCACATGCAACTGATCCGCTGGATGGCAGTAGTGCTTTTGCTGAAGAGAGTTTACAGGCTTCACACCGCCCAGGAACTGACAAGGGGAATAAAGGTACCTGCGTGAGATGTTCTGTATATGACGGTATACGCATCCTTGCCACAATTTCCTACTGGGAACGGCGCCACAACTGCTAGCACCAGCGTCCGTGCGTAGCACTCACAAGGGGAGGCCACGACCTTTGGAACGTGGATTTACTGCAGACTTTGTACACTCGTAGTACTCCATGAGGACAACAAAATGTGGAAGCAGTAGCGCGTACTTCTCAAGCGTTACTCAGAAAATCGCAACATAATTTCAATCGTCAAATATATACAGCTGCGCGTGGTCATTTTAACCATGAAGAGGCTGCAGTCAAGTGGTGCCGGCATGGTAGCTCAGCGTGTTCGGTCACAGCGCTAGCTACCCTTTCTAATAAAAGAACTGAGCAAACGGATCAACGATGAACTTGAACAAGCATCATGGGACGTCCGCCCCGAACAAATACAACGAACAGTTACGAACAAAAAAAAAAGCGTGTTCGGGCAGAGCGTTAGCTTCCCTTTCTAAGAAAAAAAACTGAGGGAACGAACAAACTGAACGGGTGTCATCGGACGTCCGCCCTGAACAAATTCGGCGAACAGTGTAAAACAAAATTTTTTTTTATTTAAAGACGCTATTAAAATACACTCGATACTGCATAACCAATTATCAGCGCCGATTATTAAGGAAATACTGACTTATGCATGGTTTGCTTCCCAACTATCGTCTGAAAGAGAGGTTTTTGAAAATGTAAACGAGGTTTGTTTTTCCACAGAAAACGTCAAAAGACCTCGCGTATGCGGAAACATGGCATTTATTCAATGGAGCTAGTGCCGTTTAACTTTATGTTTTCCATGTTTTTACGAAAAATACCATCCTGCAACTTGTACAATTAATCGTCGCTTTCGACATTACATCTTTCGAAAGCAGTCTGTGCCGGTCAAAACTTGGAGGTAACAAGTCGTTTCGGGCTCCTTCCAGGTATAAGGGATTTCTCAAATCACGGACAAGCATACATTTTTAGTATGACTATGCATTTGGTCGTTTACTAGTCGATAGTTATGAATATTAAATTATTTGTGATAATAAAAATTACTAGACTGCCAAATAACATTGTAAATTTAATAATACTTCATCCGATTACACGTACTTTCACCATTATAATAAAGAAAATGACAGTGTTGAAAATAAAAAAAAACTAACGAACGCAACTCGATCCAGCGGCTTGAAGGCAAAATACTTAAAAAAAATTGCTATTTTGTCTAAAACTGACATGGTGAAACCGTGGCTGTGTACAATTAATGTAGGTTAATTCTTACAGAGAAGAAAACAGCAACCAGCCACTATTAATACTGCTATTTATTTAGGTAAATAGCGCCGTTACCGGTTTCGAACTGGAAAGTTCATCATCAGACGGCTGTTCACATGATTTTCAAGATACTCTTTACATTATCGTCCGTTTTCGATTTTTATTATTCCACTGTGGCAAAGTATTTTTGGTGTGTTGTTACCGTCGAAAATTCCGCGCAATTTTGTTGCGAAGTTGCGGGATTGCATTTTTCGCATATTCCTAAATATACCCAGCACTTACGTAACTTCTACAGCACCATATTGTGCAAAGCACCACACACGCACGCGCACACACACACACACACACACACACACACACACACACACACACACCAAAAAGAAATTGCCACATATGAAGTTATCACAGAGATTACAAATATTGTTCTATATTATTCGTTTATTTTGTTCAGGGCGGACGTCCAATGACACCCATTCAGTTTGTCGATGATCCGTTCACTCAGTTTTTTATTAGAAAGGGTAGCTAACGCTCTGACCGAACACGCTGAGCTACCGTGCCGGCTTTACTCGGCTGCCGCCGCTTCGTTTTTAAAATGGCCACGCACATATATATATATATATATATATATATATATATATATATATATATATTCGACGACCGAAATTATGTTGCGATTTTCTGAGTAACGCTTGAGAAGTACGCGCTACTGCTTACACATTTTGTTGTCCTCATGGAGTATATTGTACGAAGTTTGCAGTAAATCCGCGTTCCAAAGGTCGTGGCCTCCCCTTGTGAGTCTGTGACGCCACTATGCGGAGTCAGTGTTAGGCGGGCCTCCTGCGACCCACCATTTGCCAGGCAGTTCCCCTGCGGAACACAGACAGCTCTTATGGAGCGCTCCGCAAATTGCGCCCCCCCCCCCCCCTCTCTCAGTCATTCCGCCTGTCTTCTGCGTGCCGCCGCCGCCCCCCCCCCCCCCTCCCGCTCACGAGAACACTGGGCGGGGGTGGGTGCCCGTGTCCCGTTTCACACGAGCGACTTCCCGCTCAACATCGACTACTACTTGTCCCTGGGAGTCGCGTATTGGACAACACGTAAAGTGGAAAAAATCTTACAGAAGATGTGGTAAGACGGTTAGGTTCGGCTGCTTGCGCCATAAGAGTAATTTCCAACTGTCGGGATAAATGGGGTGTATTCAAAAAGCAGGTTACAGGTTTCTTGCTTGCCCAAATATTAGGTTGTGTGTAAGTTTGTAGCGTTATTGTTTTGCATTTTGGTATTCGGGTTGCTCCAAAGAAAGCAGGTGTTGACAGATATGAAAATTACCGAACTATCAAATGGTTCAAATGGCTCTGAGCACTATGCGACTTAACATCTGAGGTCATCAGTCCCCTAGAACTTAGAACTACTTAACCTAACTAACCTAAGAATATCACACACATCCATGCCCGAGGCAGGATTCGAACCTGCGACCGTAGTGGTCTCGCGGTTCCAGACTGAAGCGCCTACAACCGCACGGCCACACGGGCCGGTCCGAACTAACAGTTTATAAGTCACAGCTGCAAAATACTCACGCGAATTCTTTACAGACGAATGGAAAAACCGGTAGAAGCCGACCTCGGGGAAGATCAGTTTGGATTCCGTAGAAATGTTGGTACACGTGAGGCAATACTGACCCTACGACTTATCTTAGAAGAAAGATTAAGGAAAGGCAAACCTATGTTTCTAGCATTCGTAGACGGTCGCAGGTTCGAATCCTGCCTCGGGCATGGATGTGTGTGATGTCCTTAGGTTAGTTAGGTTTAAGCAGTTCTAAAGGACTGATGACCTCAGAAGTTAAGTCCCATAGTGCTCAGAGCCATTTGAGCTATCCACAAGAGATAATGTAATGCATCTGGTGGAAGAGCAGCTGTGTGGTGTACTACGCACTGCTTCCCCGGAAAGTGGCCATCGCCGCTGACATTTACTGTCAACAGCCGAGAGATCCGAGAACGAGACCAGGAAGATTGCGTTAAGAGATGCTGCTCCACAGTAACGCCCGCCCGACAGAAAACACTATACAGGACGCGATTTCTACAGTTCGGAATCGAGAAGTTTCCCCAGCGTTGAAGGGGAATATATTATTGATGAGTAAAGTCTCTATTATGTGTATCTGTTGCGTTTACTAAACGTACAGAAAAACTCAACTTTCTTATGGAGCAACCTTCTAGTTTTTACTGAATGCTTCCCTTCACTTCATATTGATACAGATACGTGACACTATTTTCCAACACGGTCTCCTAAGTCTTTGCCAACACCAATCGGAACGTTCTACCAATCGGTCAGCACCGAGCTCTTCGGTCACGGAGCCATTCCACAACCACTGTGCGAATAGCGTGACCAGATGCAGTTGTTTAAAAAGGAGGACAAACAGCTTCAAAACGGAGGACAAAGGAAGAAAAAAGAGGACACATCGAACGGGTCGTGATTTCCCTAAATCACTCCAGGCGAATGCCGGGATGGTTCCTCTGAAAGGGCACGGCCGACATCCTTCCCTAATCCGATGAGACCGATGACCACGCTGTCTGGTCTCCTTCCCCAAACAACCAACCAATCGAACGGGTCAACTGCAGATAAGGATACCACCGTCAGCTTTGGGCAAGTCACGTGACTGCCGGAAATTCCCAGTATAACTAGTCGTTAATTGTTACTGGTGGTCAGGTGGTGATTCCCAGAGGAATATTTTTCTTTATTTTAAATTAAAAAATTGGTTGTGGTGTCAGTGTGGTATCAATTGTTTTTATATATACGCGTAGTCTTAAGATTTAACAAAGACGGCTGCCTAAACGCCACTCCTGATTGGCTACTTACATGTGACTTGGCCAAAGCTGACGGGTGGTATTCTCATCTGCAGTATTCCCCATCAAACACACGTTCAATTTTAATAAATGAGTTTATTATTTATAGACATTACATACATACATTCCGTAACAATTATTGATACTTCTCGAGGGAACCAATTTTTTGCAGAAGTTTAGGCTTACTTAACAGATAATTGTAAGACGACACACACAAAGATTCTTTGAAATTATATTGGACCATCAAGGTTTAATCTATTCCACTCATCAGTCCACAATGTCGTAATTAGAGAAAATATTCTTTTGGAATTATGTCCTGAAATACTGAAAAAGTATTCAGCAACTCTGAGTGACACTCATCTGACTTACTTTCACAAAAAAAAAAAATCTTTGCCCGTTTTTTTACTACAAGATAAAGTCCTAAATTATGCATGAAATAAAACCGTGACAGTTAATGTGTCGAGTTATTTCTTACCTTTATTGGCCACTGAGTCGTACGTTCCAGCTCCACATATCTTACATTCCGCTTCAAATTCATTTCTCCCTTTTTTGAAAGCAGGATATTTGCAGGAAAGGCAATCAGAAAATGTACACTTTCGTTTAGGCGTAGCCAAATATTTTACGTAACTCAGTCGGTTAAAAATTACACTCACAAATCACACGTGCACCACAGGAAGCCAAGCGAAGATGCGAAACGAAAATTTTAAATAATCGATATTTGCATTCGCTTATAGGTCGAGCAACGATAACATCGACGATCCTGGTGTCACCTACTAACGCCGCCTTGGTGCGTGTTTATCACGAAGGCTGTGCCAAGAGTTAAAGTATTTAAGAAAAGAGCAATAGAACGTGACGAGTTGTAGATTTAACTGTATTACGCTGAACTTTGCGAAAAAGCCGGACACTGTAAAAATCCGCCCGGACCCCGGACAAAGATCTAAAAAGGAGGACATGTCCGGATTAATCCGGACCTCTGGTCACCCTTTGTGCGAACGTCGTCACTGACAGAAAATCTGCGATTGCTGCCAATCGGCCGCCGATTGTTCGCACATTGTCGTCTGCAGCCGAATCGCTGGCACAGTTCCACCACGGCTGGAATCCGCGTGCTCTGCAGACGTTTTGGCCGCCAGAATCGCACTGCCCCGGAGTACGCTTCCAGCTGTCGCGCGACTTCGCTCGTCCACCGGGGAGCACCTGCTGTTACTTGTACCGCGGCAGAACTGTGTGTGCAGGAAAGCTGTAACCTCGACCCTCCTCCCCACAGCGTGCCGCCACTCTCGTTGCACAGCGGTCTTACAATGGGACCGCGCCAACTCGTCATCGCCGATTTCGTCCGAATTTGTGGATACGCAGAAATCGAGAGAAATGTCAGCTCCAAATGGCCAATTGCTGAGGGAAAGACAGCATTTTTGGCGTGGGTCGGGCGAAACGCGAGCCGTTACGTTAGTGCGGGCCCAGGCGGTGGCGGAACTGTGATCCCGAGATCGTGGGGACCGGTCCTTCTGCAGAATACTTGTTTATTTTTAATTTTTGCGTTACTTACACTGCGAATGAACCGAAAGAAGAGCGTGCAAGCGGACGAGCCCCGCAGCCGTAACTAGTCACTGGCCTCCCCAGCGGCCGATTTTATCTCCGTGGAGAAACTATTGCTCGCATACGGCAGCCGAGGACTGCTCGCAGGTCAAAATGAAACAAACGGAATAGGAAGTCCTGTATGCATTAATTACAGTCCCTTCCTAAAGTGTTATTTCTAGAGTCCAACACTGCACACAGACTCCCTCCGTGGAACTTGTTTCCAGTTCCAAATTTTCTTCTTTGTTTCTTCATGTGTTTTATGAATATGCACTACTGGCCATTAAAATTGCTACACCACGAAGATGACGTGCTAAAGACGCGAAATTTAACCGACAGGAAGAAGATGCTGTGATATGAAAAAGATTAGCTTTTCAGAGCATTCACACAAGGCTGGCGCCGGTGGCGACACCTACAACGTGCTGACACGAGGAAAGTTTCCAACCGATTTCTCACACACAAGCAGCAATTGACCGGCGTTGCCTGGTGAAGCGTTGTTGTGATGCCTCGGGTAAGGAGGAGAAATGCGTACCATCACGTTTCCGACATTGGTAAAGGTCGAATTGTAGCCTATCGCCATTGCGGTTTATCGTATCGCGACATTGCTTTTCGCGTTGGTCGAGATCCAATGACTGTTAGCAGAATATGGAATCGGTGGGCTCAGGAGGGTAATGCGGAACGCCGTGCTGGATCCCAACGGCCCCGTATCACTCGCAGTGGACATGACAGGCATGTTATCCACACGGCTGTAACAGATCGTGCAGCCACGTCTCGATCCCTGCGTCAAGAGATGGGGACGTTTGCAAGACAACCACCATCTGCACGAACAGTTCGACGATGTTTGCAGCAGCATGGACTATCAGCTCGGAGACCACGGCTGCGGTTACCCTTGACGCCGCATCACAGACAGGAGCGCCTGCGACGGTGTACTCAACGACGAACCTGGCTGCACGAATAGGGGATGAATCCAGGTCCTGTTTACAGCATCATGATGGTCGCATCCGTGTTTGGCGACATCGCTCTGAACGCACATTGGAATCGTGTATTCGTCATCGCCATACTGGCGTATCACCCGACGTGATGGTATGAGGTGCCATTGGTTACGTCTCGATCGCCTCTTGTTCGCATTGACTGCACTTTGAACAGGGGACGTTACATTTCAGATGTGTTACGACCCGTGGCTCTATCCTTAATTCGATCCCTGCGAAACCCTACATTCCAGCAGGATAATGCACGACCGCATGTTGCAGGTCCTGTACGGGCCTTTTTGGATACAGAAAATGTTCGGCTGCTGCCCTGGCCAGCACATTCTCCAGATCTCTCACCAATTGAAAACGTCTGGTCAATGGTGGCCGAGCAACTGGCTCGTCATACACGCCAGTCTCTCCTCTTGATGAACTGTGGTATCGTGTTGAAGCTGCATGGGCAGCTGTACCTGTACACGCCATCCAAGCTCTGTTCGACTCAATGCACAGGCGTATCAAGGCCGTTATTAGGGCCAGGGGTTGTCGTTCTGGGTATTGATTTCTCAGGATCTATGCACCCAAAATGTGTTATAAATGTAATCACATGTCAGTTCTAGTGTAGTACATTTGTCCAATGAATATCCGTTTATCATCTGCATTTCTTCTTGGTGTAGCAATTTTAATGGCCAGTAGTGTAGTAATAAATAATGTAAATTAACAATCATTTCGGTTTATTTGCAACGTAAGTAACGAAAAAATTAAAATTCGGAAGTGTGCACACAGGCACGTGATTCCGTGACCCTTCCGGCTGCAGCAGCTGCTCCTGCCATCTAAAGTGGCTGAGTCGAGCCCAACTTTTTTTGCCCTCCCCCTAAACTGTTGATCACCTGTGGCCCTCAGTTCTGTCACTCTCATATCTCGCCAAGCCCTGCATACACGATGAGTCTGGACCAAATCAGTGATGACGAGCAGGCGCAATCCCCTTGTTAACATTCAACAACATGTTAAACTTACTGTTTCACTGATCGATATCGGTCCCGTCAGATTACGGAAAGATGCGGAATGAAATCGGCTGTGCCCTTTCAAAGGAACCGTCCCGGCATTTTCCTGGCGCGATTTAGGGGAATCTCGAAAACCTAAATCAAAATGGCCGAAGGCAGGTTTAAACCGTTCTCCTTAAGAAAGCGAATCAAGTGTGCTGACCAGTACGCCACCTCGCTCGGTAACTTACGGTTTCGAGTTGCCTCGTCAAAGTCGGTCAGTTAACTTTGCATATTTTTGCTCATTGGTACGTTATGGTATATTACAGGGTCAATCAAAAAGGACTTTCACAATTCGTGGTGGTTATGGTCCGTCTGTGCAACTAATTGAAGGCTATTTGTTTATTGCCATGCGCGTTTCCCTTCTTTTATCTGCGAAGCATCTTCAATCTTCAGTGGCCTGTAATACATGTTTCTCTTTATACATACAATAAACGTATTGTTACAATCTACCACAGGGCTTCCCAACATTTTCAGCTGGCGGACCCTTACTTCAGTCGAAAATCCATGGCGGACCCCTAGTCAGTCAAGAGCACAGTAACTTTAAATTTCAGAGCGAAAGCCATGGGAACTGAAAGCTTCTTAGTGCAAGTGTCATGTTCGCAATGACCCCCCCCCCCCTCCCCACCCGAAAGTATCAATAGTCTTTGGTTTAGAGATGAATGAAAACAACTTGAAGGTCAAAAACCGAGTCATGAAGTAGGCAGTGCACTGACAAAGCAAGTTTAACATTTAACGATGCCTGGGGCCGCATACGTGCCAGCTAGCGCTGTGATTGGTCGAGAAAGCTCGTTCTGCGCATGCGCAAAAGGTTTCAGCGCGTCTAGCGCCGTGGCCTGGCTCACAAACGGCCCCCGTATTGTTGCGAAACAGTCGATCAGAGAAGCAGCGTTCTCCGGCACTAAACTGTGTATGCGGTCTCACTTAGGAACCGCAAAGGCTGCTTAGGAATACGACATGAAGTAAAAAAAGTACACGTTTTTCGCACGAAAAAAGTGATGAATTTGATTTTCACATTTTTATTCAATAAATTTACTCATTATTTTACACGATTGGGTGAAAGGTGGCCGCGGACCCCCTAGAAAGAGCCGGTGGACCCCTAAGGGGTCCGCAGACCACACGTTGGGAAGCCCTGATCTACCACATAATAAGTTTATTGTATGTATAAAAAGAAACATACATTACAGGCCACTGAAGATGCATCCAAAATAAAAGAAGAAAAATGCGTATGGCAATAAACAAACAGCCTTCAGTTTGTTTGCGTGGCCCTCCTCCGCTGGAAGTACAGAAATATTTGTTTTGTAAATGAAACCGCCTTTTCCTGCTGCCACTTAATTTATTTTTCCCAGACGCGTTTCGCCTTTTTCATGTTTAAAAGCATCATCAGTGCGCTCATTTGCTCTGATCTGTGTTTTCTCTCAACTGGTCTGGTGGTCGCACTACCACTTTTTACCGACATGTAGGCACAATTTTGAGTTTCGACATTTTTCACACTGTTCGCCATGTTTCAACCACTCGCTAACCGTGGTTAACAAGTAAGTCGGAAATAAAGTGGTAGTGCGACCTCCAGACCTGTTGAGAGGGAACACAAACCATCCCACTGAGGATGCTTTAGAATACGAAAAAGGCGAAACGCAACTGGGGAAAATAAATTAAGTGGCAGCAGGAAAAGGCAGTTCCATTTACAGAACAAGTATTTATGCCTTCAGTTAGTGTATTTATAGCAATGAAGGGAAAGACGGAAAACAGAAAAAAAATGAAGACTTTACAAATGTTGAATGGTATAGAATTTTATTGTGGTAACTTTCACAATCGGTAGACGTGTCGTTTTGTAGCAAACAACCTCACGTAGTGCATCAGTACCCCCTTCCGCCACCAGGAGCGCCAACGCATTGCACAATTAAAGTGGCTACTTTCACTGGTGTGGAGCATGCTCTCGGAGTGTTCTGGTTTCGTGAAACAAAGTGTGCAACAACTGTCCAGCGTCAATTTCGCACTGAATACGCTAAACAACCTCTAAGCAGACTTGGGCATACAATTTCGTCGAATCCACGTTGACGTAGCACATACACTAGTCTCTCGCTAATCCGGCCTCTCAGTAACCTGGCGCACATCCAAAAACACGGGCACGGTGAATTATCGTGCGCAACAATGCTTTATATACTGTATTTGAAATTGTAGCTTTCCTTACAGTTCGAAATAATGTCTTCTAAAAGGAAACACGTTATCCTAGACCTCAAGCAAAAACTAGAAATTTTAGACAAGTTAAATCGAGGTTCTTCGCAGAAAGCCATTGCTGCTGAGTTCAATGTTGGACGAGCAACTATTCGTGACATCAAAAAGAAAGAAGATGTTATTCGACAGTACTCGACACAAATCGATAGTGAGTTGGGAAATCGGAAGGTTATGCAAAAGAGTGAGCATGAAGAACTGGATGTTGCTAGCTGTTTATAGACTGTTCGTACAACAATGCAGTAAAGGAATTCCAGTCAGTGGCCTGATTATAAAGGAAAGAGCAGCTGCATTTAACAAACGACTTGACGGTAGTAGCCGGCCAGTGTGGCCGAGCGGTTCTAGGCGCTTCAGTCTGGAACCGCGCGACCGCTACGGTCGCAGGTTCGAATCGTGCCTCGGGCATGGATGTGTGTGATGTCCTTCAGTGAGCGATGGTTGGCTGTCAAACTGGAAAAAACGACACAGCATTCGGCAGCTAACAGTCACCGTGGAAATTCGCTCAGCTAACGATAAGGATGTTGATTAGTTTGTAAATTCAAATAGCTCTGAGCACTATGGGACTTAACATCTGAGGTCATCAGTCCCCTAGCACTTAGAACTACTTAAACCTATCTAACCTAAGGACATCACACACATCCATGCCCGAGGCAGGATTCGAACCTACGACCGTAGCGTTTGCACAGTTCCAGACCGAAGCATCTAGAACCGCTCGGCCACTAAGGCAAGATACAGAAGATAATAGAGGAACAAGATTTAACTGCTGATGAAATAGGACTCTTTTACAAGATACTTCATTCAAAAACGTTACCTGCCAATAAGGAGAGGAAACCCGTGGTTACGAGCAACAGAAACAGTGTGTAACATTAATGGTGTGTTGTAATGCAAATGGGAGTCATAAACTACCGCTTATGGTGATTGGAAAATCTCAACATCCACGTTGTTTTCAACACACTGACATAAATACTCTACCAGTGCAGTATAGCGCTCAGAAGAAAGCGTGGATGGACAGACAAATATTCTCTTGGTGGTTCCATGAAACTTTTGTACCAGCAGTGAGAAAAGAGCTAAAGAAGGAAAAGCTTCCACTGAAAGCTATCCTTATAATTGACAATGCTCCCAGTCGTCCTTCAGTCCGATGGTATGGCGTGTAAGGGTGAGAAACGCCATCCTCACCTGCTGTAAATTGACGAGACTCTGGTGACCGAGTGACTCCCGGGATAAGGAGTCGCCCTCTTCCATGCCAACGTCCTCCTTGCAGGGCGGATGAGCGGTTAGAGATTAGGGCATTAAGACATCCTATGTTCTTGGGTTGAGAAATCATCCCTAAAGGCGGAACGGAGGGTGTTACACCTCGCAATTCCGACTGGGGAGGTAGTCGAGTCTCTAGCAGCGGCTCCGGAGTCACGAAAGGCAACGAGGGCCGGGGGAGCGGTGTGCTCACCAGACGCCCTGCACGCCGCGTCTGATGGCACGGCGCACGGTCGGGCCAGAGTGACCAGTCAGGGCCAGAACGCGGAACTTGGGCTTTACATTAATATTACGCACAGCCTCACAGCCACTGTAGAGACAGGCACGGAGAGTTGCATTAGACCAGTCTTTGGACTTAAGGGGAGTAGGGCGTCAAACGGGACGACTTGGAGCAGGAGAGGCACCACAGGACATTTTAATTTCCACTGACTATACTTTTACAAATAAATTCACAAAACTTTGTCAACACGACCAGGAAGCATTCAGGATTCACACTCGTAGCAGTGAAAGTTCAAAAACATAAAAAATACGTTTTTTTACATGTGAAACTTCATCTTTTTTTACTTACTATTGACTGCATTTGTTGCTATAGGTACCCTTTCCTTCGTAAGTAAGAGAGATTTTTGAACGAATTTTGCACAGCATACAAACCACGCTTACAGATGTATGAAACTCTAGAATTTATTCAATTTATGAAAAAATGAATGAGTTGTTACATTTTAAACTTCGCGTTTGGAAAAAAATTTAAATTTTATAGCTAGTTTTTAATAGATTTGGAAAATTCTAGTGTTTTGAATTAAGTAGTTTGTGTTTAATGAGCATACCAAGTTTGAAAGCACTAGGATATTTATTTTGGATGTTACATGTACCTAAGTACAGAAATTTGTGTATTGCGGAAAATGGCCGTTAAAGTTTCTGCTTGTATTTGGCATTCTTTTAGAACTGTCCAGTATCATAAGCAGGTTCTTTTCCATTTTCTAAATAAGTTTTCTTCCTTTTCACACTCTTATGATGCACTCTTCCTGATTTTATTACCTCCAAAAATGATTTATCTGCTTTCACTACCCGCTCTCCGTCTATGGCATACAAAGCTTTGGCCTTCATTCCCATTTTCTTCAAATGTTTAAATGTGTGTGAAAACTGCTAAGGTCAGCAGTCCCTAAGCTAACACACTGCTTAACCTAAATTATCCTAAGGACAAACACACACACCCATGCCCGAGGGAGGACTCGAACCTCCCATTTTCTCTAAAACATATTTCCTGCTTTGCACACCATCATTGAAACATGAAACTGCATTATAAACACCAATGGCAAGTGCATTTCTTCCCACAAAAATAGTTTTTGGCAATCTTTTCCCATACACATTTGTTAGAACTTTCATTTGGGTTTTGGGTACCGCCACAAAGACATTTCTCCAGAGAAAGTATCGATATCAATAGTCTTTTCTTTCACGTATGACAATCTCTGGCGCAAATATAAACAATCGAATTCTACAGAGCGAAATCCACTTACGTATGACATAAGAATGGTGTGCAAAGGGGTGTGGCGCTGCATCTCGGTACCAAATAATGTGCCTTATAATCTCGCAAATATACAGGGTGATTATAATTAAAGTTAAACTTTCAAAACGCTTTAGAAATAACACCACTTGTCAGAATGACGTCAAATTACAACGGAATATTATCGGAGAAGGGGGAAAACGTATGGCATAAGAAAAAGAACAGTGGTGAAGTTGGTGTGAACACGCCGGGTACACGGCTTTTCCTCCTCTCGCGTCTGCGACGTTCGCCATAAATAAATCAAAGCAGGATCGCGATCTGCTTGTACAGCTGCATTACAAGAATCATGATCAATTTGCTGCCCACGTCGCTCTGCATAAGTTCAAGGCATTGAAGGGTTTGAAAGAAGGCGTTGATCGGATGACTGCCGTGGGTCTGGAGAAAATGATTCTGAAATTCGAAAAGACGGCTTCTTTTGGTGTGGAACCTGGTAGAGGGAGGAAACGAATTGATTCGACGTCAGTGGAAGCAGTGGCCACAGCAGTGCAGGAGAAGGCGAGTGTGCAAACGTGTAGTGCACGGAGAATTGCCCGAACATGGGACATACCCGTGAGCACGATGCTTAAAATCCTACGAAACATCCTTCTTTGCTATCCATTCAAAATTACCCATGAGCACGAGCTGCTTCCTGTTGACTTGTCAATAAGGGAGTCTTTTGCTTTAGAATTTCTTGCTCGCATGGAAGTGGACAACGATCGGCGTGGAAGATTTTGAGGACAGACGAAGCCCTCTCCCTTCTGATAGGATTTGTCAATACACAGAATTGTCCAATATGGGCAACGAGAAAGCCAACACGCACATCAATCATCCTGTGAAGGTCACTGTGTGATGCGGGTTTACGGCATCATTTATCACAGGGCGATATTTTATCGAAGAGACAGGTGCTTCCGGTCCTGTTACCTGTGCCGTCACTGGTAAGAACTACGACTGTCTTGTGCGCAACCACGTCATTCCAGCTCTCCAACAGCGTGGATGTGATCATTTTTATGCAAGATGGCGCACTTCCGCAGATCGCAAATCTAGTTAAGCGGCTGCTGAAGCGCCATTTCTGAAAAGCTAGAATTATCGGCCGCCATTTCCCTACAGCCTGGCCGCCCCGATCACCTGGTCTTAATCCGTGTGACTTCTGGCTGTGGGGGCTGTCTGACAGATGTTGTGCTCACAGTTCCGACTGCAAACTTACCAGCTGTACTGAAGGCACGCATTGCGCAACACATTCTGAACGTGACCCAGGAAACATGCTGTTTCTCGACTTCAACTTGTTGCAGAAAACTGTAGGCAGCAAATTGAATATGTTTTGCGCCAGTCACACGGAAACTAATAATCCGATTTGATTTTGATTGATGCGTTTTATGCGGTTTTTGGCCTCAGAACAGCTAAAAACCGATTTTTCTCATCCGATGTGATTTGTTCCCATAGGAACTTACCACAAATTTCCAAATTTCTATAAATACGAAAGGAAATCCCCCGACTGAATGGTGAGTCATCATCAACCAGCCCAAACCGCCAGACTTTGGAGGTGTTGATCTTATACGGAAGACATCGTTTAAGAAGGGATTTTTCGGAATTCCACCCATGTGGGGGCGAAATAGGGGATGGAACGCTTCCTGACAACATATCGCTATTAAGGCAATTTTGAAGCTAGAACTACGAAAATTGGTAGGCCTATTTGGTTTCTCGGCCAGAAATAAAAAGATGATGTTTCAACATTTTTCGAAATTCAACTCCCAAAAGGATGAAATAGTGGGTGAATTTTTTAAAAAAACTAAATAATTAAAGAACTGGTAAAACATTTTAAAGCTACGTCTATGAAACTGTATTTAGCTTCTTGGTTGGAGATAAAAAAAATACTTGTTTCAGCAATTTTAGAGATTCAACTCCTAAGTTTGGAAATGGGGGAAGAAAGTTTCTATGAAAATATTTCGTTACATCAAAACATTTTTAAAGCCAAATCTAGGAAAATTGGTATTTCATTTAGCTATTAGAAATTTGTGTTAGGAGATGTCATTTTCCAAGAGTATGTTAAAACAACGCAGGATTAACAAAAACCTCCTACTCCAGCTATCCGAATCGCTTTTTGTAGTGTTTAAATGGCAAAAGAAAGCCATACGGTGCATAGCAGGGCTTAAACCATACAAATCACGAAGAGATTATTTTAAGAAACTAAATATAATTACAGTGTCTGGCCTGTATATTCACAACTCCCTCGTCTTCGTTAATGAGAATTTGAGTAAATTTGACTTAAGGAGGGCATTTCATGACCATAACATAAGTGGACATACAATTGATTTGCCATGTGTTAGGCTTGCAAAGACACACAACAGGTACAAAAATCTTGGTCCTGTCTGCTTCAACAAATTACCTAAAAATGCCTACACAGCGCCAGCAAATAAGGTGGATCAAAAGTAAATTAATTTACGCTGCTCAAGAGTTCCTCGAGTATGTGAAAAATTACCCACTTTCCTTATAAGAAAGAATAAATTAACTGCAAACTGTACATATGTTAAAGTTTTTTGATGTGAGGTCCGCGTTACGCAAAACACCGTTTTTCTCAGTACTCAAACATGTTTCGGCACCATCAGTGGGTTTTCGTTTTTATTTATTCTGCAATGTGAACATATTTGGTAAATGATTATAAAATTATATGTATTTCTAGTTCAAACAACAGATCGTTTCTTTTTTTGTAAATACCTTTACATTTGGTGTGTATGAATTTTATGTACCACTTTCGTGTTAATTGCTACAGGTTGCTTGTCATCTGCAACCAAACGATGTTAATGGGAAAGTTTTTTGCTGGGAGTTAGCCTATCTTTTAGAATGTAATTTAGTTTTTCGCGCCTATTTTCGTATTTACTTACGTTTTCATGTGGCAAGCACTTGCATTCTCCGCATCACGCTGAGATGTTGTCATGCATACGTAACTATTACAAGTATTTTCCACAAATAACGTAGTATAACACTTTTTCACTACACCAGAACACAGTGTGATTGTGGTTTGTTGTGTGTCTCAGCCCAGAGCGTGTTCATTTGTTTACCAGAGAGTTCGGCGCCAAATTTGAATTTTGTTTGCATTTTGTGTGTGTGTAGACTTTATCTGTTGTGCAGTTTTTATTTGTAAAGTTCCTTTAATGTGTTAAATAGTGTGCCATTGGAGAGTGTAGTGTATCCGTTTAAGACCTGATTTCCTTCTGCTATTGCCTTCTGTGTATTAAGTTTTCCTCAATAGTCAGTTTGCTGTATAGGCTGTGGCTGGGTTTTTAGTATTCTTAAGTCTGTTTCTATTATGGTTGGGTGGTGATTGTTGACTATAAGGTGGTCAGCAAATGTGCTATGGGAGCTGTTGCTTTTACAAGCTCTGAGATGTTCCGAATATCTTGTTTTGAAGTTTCTGCATGTTTGTCCTACGTATACTGACTGGCAAGTGTTGCATGTGAGTTCATATATTCCTGATCTGTTAAATTTATCCATGGGTGTTTCTTGTGTTCTTATCTTTTTCTATGTTGTGTTCTCTGTCCTGTATCCTATTTGGAGTCCCTGTTTCTTTAATATGTTGCCTATTCTGTGAACGATCTTGTTATTGTTTATTTATTATTTATTTGTCCCATAGGTCAAATCAGTACAATGGCTTGTACAACTGATATGGGATAAGTCAATACAAATATACAGTTTACAGTAGTCTAAAACAGTAAACAAGAACACAGAAGAATGATTATATTACATTACCTACAAATTATGTTACTTAAAGTTACAGCTTCACGGAGAATTTTTACATGATGTGACAAAATTGACTTAATAACATTCAGCTTTGATACATTATCGTGCACTAAGACAATTTTGATTCATAATATTCCTGGATGGTATAAAAGCAGTCTTTTATTAAAAGAGATTTCACCATCTGTTTGAATTTATTTATTTCTTGTATAAAAGTTGGAACATGGTTATATAATTTTATTCCCATGCAATTGACACCATCACTGTATAATTTTGTTGAGTGGGGAAGTATTCTTAGAGAGGTTTTTGATCTTGTGTCATAATCGATGTAATCCATATTTTTGCTAATTTTGTTGATACTTTTTTTGGTAAAGAATAATAATTATAGTATGTATTGGCATGGGAGGGGCAAAATATTTAGTTTCTTAAATAATGGTTTACAAGTGTCTCTTTGGTTTTTGAACATAATTGTTCTGACTATCTTCTTTTGCAGTTTGAATATCTTAATTGATTCAGAATTTTGGCCCCAGAAGAAGAAGATTCCGTAGTTAAGTACAGAGTGAAAGAGTGCACGGTACATAGTGGTTTGGGTACTTGTGTTAGTGACGTTCCTTATTGATTTAATCATGAAGCATACTTTATTAAGTTTTGTGCTGGTAATGTCAATGCGCCTTTTCCATGTGAGCGTATCAGTAATAGTGATCCCCAAAAATTTTATTTCATTTTCAAGTTTAACATTATTTTGTCCAGTGATATAGTTGGTAATAATGGATTTCTGTTTTGGCCAGTGTGGAAGGTTATTCCAATTGTCTTTTTTGCATTAAGAAGCAGGCTGTTACTTTGAAGCCATCAACTTATTTGATCTGTGGTCCTATCTATATTAGACTGGAGAATTTGTTCGGGCACAGATATGAGTACAGAGGTGTCATCAGCAAACAAAGGGTTTTTGTGTCTGGTAGGCTGTGAGGAAGGTCATTTATGTAAAGTAAGAACAGCAAGGGGCCCAGGACGGAGCCTTGGGGAACGCCTTGCTTTATGGTATGTATGGAGGAATGTACAGTGCTAGCTGTACCCGAGAACTTAGGTTCATTTAATTCGACATACTGCTGTTGATCTTCCAGATAGCTTTTAAACCAGTCATAGGCATTTCCTCTTATTCCATAGGAATTCATCTTTTGCAAAAGTATACTACGATTAACCATGTCGAAGGCCTTTGTTAGATCTAGGAAGATACCTATGGCTGGGAGTTTTTTGTCCACAAGCTCCAGTGCATGATCTAGAAATTCTTGTATTGCATCAGTTGTAGCTTTCTTACTTTGGAAGCCGAACTGAGCAGGTGACAGGATATTTTCTTTGTCTAGAAAGGACATGATTCTGGTGGCCATTATATATTCAAATACTTTACTAAAAGTTGAAAGCAGTGCAATGGGTCGATAATTACTGGGATCCTCTTTGCTTTCTTTTTTGTGGACAGGTATAATTTTTGCAATTTTGAGCATACCAGGAAATGCACCATTCAGGAATGAGAAGTTTATTATGTGGGCTAGGGGTTTACTGATAGTTACTGCAATTATGGAGGAGGAAGCATGGAATTTGATCTTGTCCAGCAGATGATTTTTTTTAAATTTTGCTATGAAGTGTCTTTTCTATTTCAATTTCAGATGTAGGCCTTAAAAATAGTGTCTCAGAGCATAAGTTTGGTTCTAGTTGCAAGGGACAGCTATTTTTAAGATGGTCAGCCAGGTTTTCTATTGTTTCTGTAAAGTAGTTATTGAATTCCTCTGCTGTTTCTTTCCCACTGGAGACTAATTTTCCTTCTATTTTTAAGGTAATATCACTTTGTAGTTGTTTTCCTCTATTAGTATTCATATTAATAAGTTGCCACATGCTTTTGCTCTTATTGCAGGTGAGTATGTGCCATTTCGTTTCATGTGTGTGTTGTTGCTCTGTTGTGTTTTGTGTTGTTCTGTGCTGGGTGAGGATTTGTGTGTGTGTGTGGTGTGTTCTGTGTTCATTTTTGTACTATTTGCATATTGTTTCATTTAACTTGTCTACCATATGAGGGTACAACCATTTTCTGCTGCTATTTGTTTTATTTTGTTTAGTTCTTGTGTATAGTTCAGATTCATGCTCCACAGATTAAACAGAACACCCATGAAGAAACAGAAGTTTGCATGCTTATGTGTCAATGGGTGGTTTGATAGGTTGTGAATGGTGGTGCTTGTGGTTGTCAGTTTCCTGAATATTGTGAAGTTGTGTGTGTTGTTTGTTTTTTGTATGGTGAGATCTAGAAAGTGTAGTGTGTAGTGCGTTGTTAGTTTATGTTTCTAATGTGAAGTTAATTTTTGGTGTAAGTTGCTTATTTCATTGTGTAGCTGTTCTATGTGTGTATGTGGTTCATCAATCAGGCATTGACATAACGGTACCAGTATATAACCTGTAGTTCTTTGGTTTTATTATGGATCTGAAGATTGTCCGGGTTGTGATCCCATTGGCAGTCCTTCGTGTTGAGAATAAAATTATTTATTGAATACAAAATTATTTTGTGATGTAATGATCTTGAGTATGTTGGTTATTTCATTGATTTGTGTGTCTGGTATGTTTCCTTGTTGTTTTAATATTCGTGTGATGACGATGATTGTTTCATTTATTGGAAGGCAAGAGTACATTGATGTGACGTCGAATGATATGAGGGTTGCTGTGTCCGGTATGTGTATGTTCTTGATTCTGTCTATTAACTCCTTTGAGTTTTCCAGATTCCTGTTGTTATCAAACGTGTACAGCTTTTTAAGTAGTGCGTGTGTTTGATGGGCTATGTAGTAGGATGGAGCATTTTGGAAGTTAATTACGGGTCTTAATGGGATATTATCCTTGTGAACCTTTGGTAGGGCATTTAGGGTGGGTGCTTTTGCATTTTCCTGTGTCATCCTCTTTACCTGGCTTTTTGAGAATGTATTATTGATGTTTTACAGTGTCTGTTGAATGTTTTTTTTCTGATCAGTTTTGTGATGTTGTTGTCTTTGAGAAAATCTAGTGTTTTCTCTGTGTTTTCCTTTTCATTCATAATTACAGTAATATTCCCTTTGTCTGCTCTTGTTACTATGGCATTGTTCTGTTTTAATTTATTTTAAGTTTGCTGGCTGTGATTTCCTCTGATGTTTTATGATTAGAAATAATTGTGGATTTGTGTGTTCTGATTATCTGTGATATTTCTGCAGCTACTAATTCTCTTGTCTAGTTTGCGTTAAACTCTGGGGTGCTGAGTCTTTCTTGTTCCTGTAAAATGTCTCCTGATTCCGTTATTAGGTTTTCTATTGTTTTGTGTGATATGTTAGTGTTAATGTTGTGTTTTGGCCCTTTTTCTAGTAGGTTCTTTTCTTGTTCGGTAAGATTTATGTCAGGTAGGTTAACAATTCCGTCATGGAACTTATATTGTTGGTTGAGATTGTTTTTAGTGGGTGTGTTTGTGCTGTTGATTATTCTGTTGAGTTTTCTGTTTTGTTTCTCTCGTTTTTCTTGCATTACTTTCTGAATATATGCCTTTTCTCTCTCTGTTATTTCCTCAAAGTGAGCTGGTATTGTAAATTTGTTGGCCAAATCTAAATGTGTTTGGTAAAGTTTAGTGCTAAGCAACTACTTTTTAGCATATAATTCCCTAATTTCATGCTTTAGCCACAAAATCTCCACTTTCTGTTACACTTTCTTTGGTGCAGATGACATGCTATTCACAGAGTTTTTGATATAATATGGAATTACATTATTAGCTAGGCAATTTTTATTAAACTGTATATTGAGAGTTGTCTTCTGAAGCTTCATTAAAGTGTTCCTGTATTTGTTGTAGAGCTTGCTGGGGAATGCCTGGCTGGGCGACGAAATATCCATCATTTTGATTTGCAGCTCCTTGTATTGGCTGTGTTAGCAGTTAAAATTTTTGGGCGTGAGGCCCGCCAGGTGCCGGGAACCCACCTGGCACAAACCTTTTTTAACGCCAACAACTTCAGTATTCTGCAAACACTTCCTTCCCTATCCCAATGTAGCGCAACAATTCGTTCACTCTGATGGGTCTGTCAGCAGTCACCAATTCGTTAACTCTCTGCACATTGTCTGGAGTGTGTGCAGTACGAGGCCTGCCGCTGCGAGGACAGTCCTCAATATTGCCGTGCCCGCTTTCGTCACGTAACCTGCTTGGCCACCGACTAACTGTACTGCGATTGACAGCAGCATCTCCGTACACCTTTTTCAATCTCTTGTGGATGTTTCCCACTGCCTCGTTTCCACAGCACAGGAATTCTATGACAGCACATTGCTTCTGACGAACGTCAAGTGTAGCAGCCATCTTGGAGACATGCTGTGACAGCGCCACTCACAGGAACAGATTGAACTAAGTTTGAAAACAAGTGGGAAGGTTTGTATCTACACACTGTAAAACTTTCACACATGCAGAATGAAAACTGTATTTTTACAGAAATAGTGTGCATTTCTTTTGGAGTGACCCCTGTAGTTCATTTATCTTGTAACTGATCTGTTATGAAACTTTTTGTTGTTATTGACATTTGCATAAATATGTGTTGTATCCATCTTGGATTATTATATTGTAGTTGATGACATTTGCCCAAATTTATATTATTATTATTATTACTATTGTTATTATGTTAACACTGAAGGCACCAATTGCACGTAAACATTTTCAGAGGTGGAATAAAACACATGTATTTTGTATTTGTATCTGGTGCCCTTACAACATAATGCATGCAGGTTTCCATTATGGTGGTTACAGAGGTTATTAATGTACCAGTGCTTCACATTTTCAATGGCTTATCTCAGGCTTACATTAACCTGTGATCTACCAGTGTTAATCACTTAAATATGTTACCTAGACAAATGTATTCCCGAAATTATATTACTCTACATCGATTACTTTTTGGTGTTGCAATTTTTTTTCCATCAGTATATATCACCAAAAATATTTTCTTTCTGCCATTACAAACTTACATATAAGTCATAATCTGTAAAACATCTCAGGGAAGTACTGAAGGCATTTTGATCTCATTTCCAGCAATAGGTAAAATGACTGACAAGAAAAGATTGCGTGTATCACTCACAAATATTTTGTGTAATTGCCTGAGCTAAGACGAAACGAATTCCCTCGCCACTGTGAAATTAATACCATCGCCACAACAGGCGTAGGGCCACTCGACTACTGTGCTGACAGTCTACGCCTACGACACGTACAGTCTCCGTAACATTTCAAAGTAAAGTAGTACTGGTAATTGATGCAGGAATGCACTTCAGTTGTTTCAGACGAGTTCCAGTACCTCATATAATATTCAGAGAACAATTCAATGTTTGTGTAAAAAATATAGTCCTATAGCCAGCTGTACCATTTTCTTCTTCAGGGACTTCCATCAGATCTTACCACTAATCACAATAGGGACAACAGCAGATGAAGTCAGTGCACGTGCAATTGCGTTGGCACGGCATATTAAAATAACTCGAAAATTAATAAAATAAATGAGACATTAAAATAGCAAATGCAAAATTACAAAAAATTTTAAAATATAACACAAAATCATTCTTAAAAGTGTTGGAGTTCTCAGGAACAGTATATGTCAGTATCAGTATTGATAACGGGCAAAAACTGTCAATTTTTTTACAGAGCTCTCAGTGCCCAAGTCCTACTCACACAAAATCCAGCCATCCAGATATTTTTCCCTAAATGGTTGGCCACCTGGATCTCCCGCTTGGATCACTCTCATTTTTGGCAGTACCGAGGAGCACGTGCCATAAATCTGGACGAAATCAGTGGTGATGAGTAGGCGCAGTCCTTCGTGAGCTCGGATGACTGGATGACAGCTCCCTGCTGTTGCATCTCTGTGCCAGAGGTTATCGGTCACTGCGTGTGGCAAGTTGTGGCTCAACAACCCGTAACCGTGTGTTTCCAGTGGGTGATTGTACAGACGATGTCTGACTGTTACTCTGACCGAGGTGAGTCAGTTTGACCCGTGGGACGTCGAAAGAACTGTACTGGCAGGTGCATGTAGATAGACATAAAGTTCCCCGAGAAAGCCAACTAACAAAGTTTCAAAATTGAGCTTTAAGTGACAGCTCTAGGAATACACCACAACCCCCTATGTATCGCTGTGTCATTGGACTTGTAGGTACGAGAGACTAATTACAGTGTGTGCACACAGGCGTTTAAACAATTGTTCTTCCAGTGCACCAAATGATACTGGAATGGACAGAAGCACATGCAGTATAAAATCAAAGTAAGGAGAAAAATCAATATTACAAATAAATCACTGCACAAAAGAAAGAAAAACCACTGTGGCAACAAAATACATGGGGCTCACTATAATGGCTTTTCTCTTTTCTTTTAACTGACAGGACTGTAACAGTAAAACTGGTGCCATATTTCCAAAAATGTGTTATATATTCACTGAGCAAAATACCAACCAAAATACAAAAAAGTCACGAGCAATGGCTGTACGAGTTTGGATATCCAGAAAAATTCAGTGTAATTCTGGGTTACCATCTTCAGTTTACAGTCTTAGTATGATGCACTCTTATTTGACGACACCGAATCATCATCAAGTATTGAACACTGGTGACAAGAATTTGCTCAGGTCATACGTGTTGCAGTCTGACGCGGTCTACAGCATAACAATGTGCACTGTTCTAAACACATTTTCGCGAATGCCATTACGTCACCACTAGAACTGTGACTGAACTGTTCAGGTGTCAGTGGGAAATATGTGTAACTGTCTCACCCCTCATGTGTGCTGGTACTTCCAAAATAATACTGGCCAATTCTGCATTCGTGTGTGCACAATATCTGTATCTGTTGTGTATGTTATTACTTACATGCATTTTTTCCATTACAATAGAAGTTTTCATTTCATTCACTTAAAACATTGCCAATAATAGGGTTCTCTCCTCTGTTTTGTGCTTACGTGGGGTATGACGTGTATACTTACGGCTGACTAGAATTTTCCCCTTTGGCACCGGTACAGTACAAAAGAAAGTAAAAAATTAGGAGACCGTACAAAGAAACACAACAAGGAAGACGACGATGTTCGGACAACCGGGCTTAATAACCCGCAGCTTATTGCTGTGAAGGGAGGGCCGGTGGTGAAGCCGTAGTGAAACCACCTGCGCAGAGACTGCAATGCGGAGACGAGGGGAACAGAAGAACTGGCGGGCCGAGGTACGAGGACTGCAGCCTCGGCAGCAGCGTCAGCGGCCTCGTTTCCTGTCAGACCGACGAGACCGGGAACCCACGTATACGTGACGGTGGCTCCGTCAGGAGTGAGCGAGTGACAGCTTTCGTGGACCCGTCGCACTAAAGGATGGACAGTCTGCAGCACACAGAGGCTATGAAGGGCACTGAGAGACTCTGAGCAGATGACGCAATCGGAAAGCCTCTGTTGCCAGATGTACTGCGTTGTCTCATACGGGGAGGAGAGCTGTGCTGTAAATACTGAGCTGTGTTCCAGAAGCTGAAACCAAAAAATGTTGGTGCTAATGAGGAAGGCACACCTGACACCACGGTCACTCTAAGAGCAGTCAGTGTACACTGAGGTACTAATTCGAAGTTCTGTGCAAAGGTCACGATACCGAATGCAATAGGGCAAGGCCGGAGTAGTGTCCTTACGAGGCAAACGAAGGCCGAGGTGAACATTGACTGCCGCACGAAACCAAAGTGGTGAAGGGTATGCATAAACGAGACACCCACAGTCTAGTTTCTAATGGACGAGGTACCGGTACACACGGAGGTGTTCCGATCTGCTCCCCGGGAAGTACCACAGAGGACACGTAGGACATTGAGAGACTGCAGTGGGCAGCCAGGAAAGACACGTGAAACGAACAAGAAAGTTTCCTATTGAGCACGAGTGCCAGGAATTTCGTAGTTTCGACAAAATGAAGAGAAACAGGTCTGAGGTGTGAAGACGATAGAAGAAACCAATTGCACCGGCAGAAATTCATACAAACTGTTGTGTCAGTGAGAAACGAAAGCCACTGTTGATGCTCCACGAGTAAAAACAATCGAGATATCACAGAAGGTGCCGCTTGAGGAGGCAAGTCCGTGGAGAACTGCAATAGATGGTAAAATCGTCAACAAGTAGGGAGCCAGAGGTGCAGGGCAGTAGACAGGCCATTGTAGGGTATATGGTGATAGCAAAGAGGACGACGCTCAAGACGGAACCCAGAGGCACACCGTTTTCCTCGATAAAGTCGTCCGACAAGGCAGAACCCACACTTACTTTGAAAACTCAAACTTTTAAAAATTCCTGAAGCAAGTGGGGCATGCAATTATGGAAGCCCCACATGTAGAGAGTGTGGAGAATATCAGTCCTCCAGCAGGTGTGGTAGGCTTTCTCCAAATCGAAAAACACGGCCACAGTCTGGGATTTCCACAGAAAACTATTCACGACACAGGTGGACAAAGTGACAAGATGGTCAACTACAGAATGGTGCGCTCGAAAGCCACACAGTGCAGTGGTTAGTAAATTGCGAGACTAGAGCCACCGTACCAGCCGGACAGGAATCTTACATTCTGTCACCTTGCAAACCCTTGGTCCCAGAGAGCCATTGGAGGTTGGCCCACACAACCGAAGAGGGAGTAGAACTGTTAAAAGAACTACCAAAGAAAATCCAGGCATGTTCCCTAAGGGAGCGGAAAACGCACAGCAAGAGGGTAGACATCCAGCACGGAAGGGAGAAGATGTTGCAAAGGCTGGGGCCACATGGTAGCCAAGCATGAACTCACCAAAGAGCAGCAAGCCTCATGCGTGCGCGTGTGCGTGTGGGGGGGGGGGGAGATCATGCATAAATCACATTTGTATTCGTTGATGCAGTGGCACAGGCTCCAGCAAGGTAGGCGATACATTAATGAGAAAGTCCAGATGATACGCTCCAGTTAACCTTTGTGGTAGCACTTATGACCCTATTAATCTAATGCCAAGCACACCTGCCCATAACTTGATTGAGAATTGGTGCTGATGCCCTCTTTCCTGAATTGCTTGAGGATTCAAAAAATGGTTCAAATGGCTTTGAGCACTATGGGACTTAACTTCTGAGGTCATCAGTCCCCTAGAACTACTTAAACCTAACTAACTGAAGGACATCACACACATCCATGCCCGAGGCAGGATTCGAACCTGCAACCGTAGCAGTCACGCGGCTCCAGACTGTAGCACCTAGAACCGCTCGACCACTCCGGCTGGCGCTTGAGGATTCACACCTGCCTATACATGCTGGTTATGGGAATTCACAACACCATCTCAAGTGAACCATGCCTCATCGGTAAATAAAATCTCTGATGTGAACAGTAGATCTGCGGCCCACTTCTGCAACAGCCACTGACAGAACCACCATCTGTCGTGATGATCCTGTGGCCTTAGGGCCTGAATGTGCTGTAGACGATATGGGTAAAGTAACTGTTCATGAAGTACTCCCCAGATAAGAGAATGAGACATGCCTTCTGCTGCAGCTAATCATGGCAACTAGTCCCAGGGGTTTCTTCCACCAAACATAGTACAAGCTCCTCCTTGTCAGGTATTCAGACTCTGTGGGGCCTTCCACTGTCAGTCTTCTGAGGCGCAAGGATACCTGTGTCCCTGTCTAACAGCTTATCGGAAGCCAATTTGCACTTTAGATGCATTTCAGCATAGAGGGCAGGAGCTGACAGACTATCTCCATTTGCTACACAGTAGCAGAATATCGTATCGGCCAGTTGACTTGTCGAGTAGCAGACTACCGTTGCTAACAAGTGGTGGAAGTGAGAAAATGTAAATGTACTATACCATTTGCACATACAAACAGTGCAATAACAGTAAATACATAAGTGAATCCGCATTTGGAAGAAGATAAAACACCGTGATACATACCCAGGGTTGACTGTAATGACAATAAGCACTCGAACATTATGAAAACTAATGCAGCCTACAACACAACTCTAACCACACAACTGGCTGCGGATCACTTAACGGTAAGACAACATAATACCATGCCGACACATTTGACAGGGCACCAATGCGATGACAGTGCTAATAACCACAACCGAGCATCGCGCAGCCATTCCTATAAACACGTCTATCTCAGAAAATATCGTTTGCAGACCAGTGTTTATTGTTTCTTTTTTTGATGATTACTACCACGTGTCGAAGTATCTGAAACTTTTTTAAACACGCTATATATATTTTGTAACAAACTTTTATCTAAAATTGTCAGTGCAGCTTAGTAGTCCAGGTGTTAATCATTACAGTGTAGTACGCCAGAGAACCGATTTAGTTTTTGTTAACTCCACTACAGATGTGCGAGAGGAAGTTTACCTCAGTGACAGAATTAAGCACAGCAATCTCGTCTTTAGGAATACAGACTAACTGCGAAATTGCTTGGCTAGGATATCCAGATTTACAGATTTTGCTTTGTGTATTGTAAAACAACATTGGTGCACTTCATTGGATAGGTTTTATTTATACTCTTTGCTAGGAAAAAATGAGTTTGTTAAATCTGCATTTTTATTTGGATTCCTACTCACTACATTTCAATTTCATTTTGTTTACAAATAAAAATGCCTAGGAAACAGTCAAGTCTTTCTGATTACACCAGAATGGCTAATAGACAGGTCTATGCCATCTGAAGAACCCAATAAAGATCATGACGCGAGACTCACTTCGGGTTGAGAACATCAGGCTTTGACTAGCTCTTTGGAAGTTCCTTTCAAGAAACATAACTCCGATCGGGAGTGTTGTGCATTATCTCGCACCTCTGACCTCTTCACTCACACAGGCTTTAAGTTACTCGTCCCCCATGTAACATCGTACAAACAGAAAATTTGACGGGAATCGGCACAAACGAGGGACTTCTTACACCAAAAATCCCACTTATTCTTATCAGTTTATCACTTCCCTTTAAATGTGTGCAATTCACGGTTATGCCAGACCACAAACAAAACACAACACCAGATGCTGCGTGATGCGGGTGTGGACCTTGGCGTCAGTCGCTTTTTGCACGGGCAGCTTTATATGGCTCTCTCCTGTGTTAGTGAAGCAAACAGTCTCTTTGTGCATGTCCCCAATCACACTGCTTCAAACACTGTATACAAAAAAGTCTGATTAGTAAAAAATATGTATGTGGGCAACACCAAGCTTGTCACCTAGTCAAATAATGAAAACAAACAAAAAATATATATACAATCAGTAAATAAGATACTTTGATTTCCACAGAGCAGTTATCAGTGTACAAGGGGGGTCCCAGAAGAAACCGGATTGTTGTCATAAAAAATTTATTGATGAACCTTTTTACAAAATTACTTCAGTCACCTTCAAAATACTCTCCATTACATGCGATGCACTTGTCAAGTCTCTTTTCCCACTGTTGGAAGCATGTTTGGAACTCTTCAACTGTGATATTGTCCAGTGCCCTTTGCGAAGCTGTTTTTACTTTGTGGAAATAGGAAAAAGTCGCACGGGGCTAGGTCCGGCGAATACGGAGTGTGAGGAATGACAGACCACCTCTGAGATGCCAAATAGTGGGTCATTCGTAAGGCCGTGTGTACTGGAGCATTGTGGTGATGCAGAAACCAGTCACCTGATCGCCAAAGTTCTGGGCATTTCCTCTGCACATCCTCTTGCAGACGCCTTAAAACATCCAAGTAAAAGTGCTGGTTAACAGTCTGGCCAGGGGGTACGAATTCCCGGCGCACAATTCCACGAACACCAAAAAAGACAGTGATCAGCGTCTTCACATTTGACCTCACTCGCCTCGCTTTTTTTGGTCTGGGAGAGTTGGGAGTCCTCCACTGGCTTGACGCTTGCTCGGTTTCTGGGTCATACCTGTAACACCAACTCTCATCCCCTGTAATGACTATGTTCAAGAAGTCTGGACCATGTGCAGTCTCTGTTTTCAAGTCCTGACACACATTCATGCAGATGGTTTTTTGCTCCTGTGTGATAAGGCACGGAATAAATTTAGCAGCAATGCGTCTCATGTGCAAATCCTCACTCAAAATCAGCTGGCACGAGCTCCAACTGATTCCTGTCTCAGCTGAAATTTGGTCGATCGTTTGGCGATGATCCTCGTTGATCTTTTGGCGGACCTTTTCAATGTTCTCCTCATTTCACGATGTTGAAGGGCGTCCAGAATGAACTCGGTCTTCAACACACATCTCACCATGTTTAAAGTGCCCAAACCACCCGTAAACCTGTGTGCGGCTCATAGCGTCGTCCTGGAAAGCTTCCTGAAGCATTTGGTGTGTCTCCATTGCAGCTTTTTTAAGCAGGAAACAAAATTTCACACACACTCTTTGTTCTTTTAAAGTTGCCATAATGACTTTGCAGAGGTAACCCGCCAACAGTGAGAGAAACACAATACCAGACTTGCACGTTCAGCTCTACACTGGCGCCATCTGCACAGCTGTTTCATGGAGGTCTGTACTAACGCCATCTAGTGTGAGAACCTTTATGTCTACGAGTGGCAGCGAACTCGGAGTCCGGTTTCTTTTGGGTCCCCCCTCGTATATCAAGTATAATACTAACAAGTAATATCTTGGACCTCTTCCTAGATAAACTTCCCAGTACATTGACAACATTATGACTTCCCATCTCACATGAAACTGTCTTATGTCTTTCCATCTACGTTAAACTATCTTACTGGCAGATTTCAAGAGATCAATCAATAAAGAGAATCCAGAATGGAATGTATCAATATTATGACAATGATAGTTGCTACTCACCACATAGCAAAGATGCTGAGGAGCAGATAGGCACAGCAAAAAGAATATTAGAAAGTGAGCTATGGGCCAACAAGGCCTTTGTCAGAGATAGAAAACACACAACTGATAAACATATGAACGTGACTGCAGTCTCTGGCTGTGGCCTCAGGTGCAAGTGAGCTGCATTTGTGTGTGTGTGTGTGTGTGTGTGTGTGTGTGTGTGTGTGTGTGTGCGTGCGTGTGTTCTACCTCCAACAAAGTCCTTGTTAACTGAAAGCTCATTTTCTGAAAGCCTTTTGGCTGTGCCCACCTGCAACTCAGTATCTCTGCTACATGGTGAAGAGTGACTATCTTCTTCATAATATTGCTACAATCAATGAAGAGGGTGTCAGATGATTTCTGCACATCTCCGAACCAGTTTCAGAACACAAACTAAATTCAATTACTAACAAATTCACCTTCATTAACAGTTTTTCCATCATCAAATCTGTTGTAAATTGAACTATAGTAAGACACCACCTCTAAATCGTATGCTGCATCTCGACCTGAAATACGCTGCCCGATGACTGAAGTGAAGTGTCCAGAAGACGTGGCCGGATGACAGTGTAACACTAATTATTTACGTGACTGCCAGTGGTGCGTGTGTGTTAGAGTCGCGATTCTTTGTGACACACAGAATGGCCACCAGAGAGTGTTAATCTCGTTCGTGCTTCACGTTGTTATCGGCCCGGAAGGATATATAAGGGGCATAAACAGTGTCAGAAGTCGAGTAATCTCTGAGGAGGACACAGATCCTGTGAGACAGCGCTATCAGCACGTGACAAAGTTTGAAAGAAACTGCCGGCCGGCTAGTCGAGTCGTGCAGTACAGAGATTTGCCGGTCAGTCACGTGTGACAGTGGCCCGATGTCCGAGTGCGTGGGAACGTGAGGGCAGACATACTAGTCTAGTTTCTGGCCAACCACAACCAGGGTTGCCACAAGTTTCCCCAAGTGAAATTCCCTGATATTTCCCCGATTTCCACACAAGTTTTAGCATTTTTCCCTGACAAATTTTGAGGTATCGAGGGTAAGTTAAAACTTAAGTCAACAACCCGTCATTGCCACAGTGGTACAAGAAATAATAGTGTAAACGAGGAAATATCTAAAAAAGCTTGCAAGCAGATGGCGTTTCCCAGTGTGAGCAAAAATCTTAAGTACTAACATTAATATATTTTGTAATGAACTGTTTTTAGATGGAGAAAGCAAGCCACACGGTACGTGTGTCTCATTAAGACCACAATATTATTTCATTTCAATGAAATGAAACACATTCGGTGACAAAAGTACGCATTTCCTCAGAGTCGCAAGACAGATTTAAAATAGGTTCACTGACTTTGGAAATAACCTCAGAAAAAAGTAGGCCTCTCAAAAGAAGTGTATAAGAAGGGGAAGAATTGTGTAAATCAGCACAGTAGGTGACCACCAATACAATGTCGGTTCTACTACGTTCGTTATTGTCAATTATTAGCCACTGCGTTATATCTATTATTTTACAGGTATTTCGAAAAATACATGAGTAAGTGGCATACAAACTACCAGCGACTGACACAATTTTCTTCTTCTCATTGTCCGTACTTTCTAATATGTTACCTACTTTTGAAGTGCAAAAATGTACTAGAATAAATAAAACGTCTATAAAACGCGACACTGTACAATGTGCTTGTGGTGAGACAGTTGCAATTCCTGAAATCCATCGCCCGTGGCCTCTGGCCCGCCGAAGAGCACCGCAGTCCCGGTCCACGGATAAACCGTGAAAATTCGCTGCGTTTAAACCACGCACAGGAGTTGACCGGCCTGCGGGCGGGTCGGTGGGAGTAGATCTGACGAGCAGGGCTCGCACACCAGGGGGGACCGAGCGGCTTCAGGTCGGCGAGCCTCACCCATTACAGGTACCCACACAAATCCAGCTATTCACGAACCGCAGACAGCGTGTCGACGAAATGAGACTGGGGCGATCGATCTGCACGACAGGTAATTTGTTCGATTACTCTGAGAATCGATAATGATGAGGATAGGTAGCAACTCACTGTAAAGATGATTGCCGAGGCACCGACAGGACGTATAAAAGACAATTGTCCTCTCACAACTAAATGTTCAGCCGTAGCTTTTGTCAGAAAACAAGAGCGCACACACACACACACACACACACATTCAAACAATCACATAGACACAACAAGTGCACACATGTTGTTGTTGTGGTCTTCAGTCGTGAGACTGGTTTGATGCAGCTCTGCATGCTACTCTATCCTGTGCAAGCTTCTTCATCTTCCAATACCTACTGCAACCTACATCCTTCTGAATCTGCTTAGTGTATTCATCTCTTGGTCTCCCTCTACCATTTTTACCCTCCACGCTGCCCTCCAATGCTAAATTTGTGATCCCTTGATGCCTCAGAACATGTCCTACCAACCAGTCCCTTCTTCTTGTCAAGTTGTGCCACATGCTCCTCTTCTCCCCAATCCTATTCAATACCTCCTCATTGGTTATGTGATCTACCCGTCTAATCTTCAGCATTCTTCTGTAGCACCACATTTGAAAAGCTTCTATTCTCTTTTTGTCTAAACTACTTATCGTCCACGTTTCACTTCCATACATGGCTACAATCCATACGAATACTTTCAGAAACGACTTCCTGACACTTAAATCTATACTCGATGTTAACAAATTTCTCTGCTTCAGAAACGCTTACATTGCCATTGTCAGTCTACATTTTATATCCTCTCTACTTCGACTATCATTAGTTATTCTGCTCCCCAAATAGCAAAACTCATTTACTACTTTAAGCGTCTCATTTTCTAATCTAATTCCCTCAGCATCACCCGACTTAATTCGACTACATTCCATTATCCTTGTTTTGCTTTTGTTGATGTTCATCTTATACCGTCCTTTCAAGACACTGTCCATTCCGTTCAACTGCTCTTCCAAGTCCTTTGCTGTCTCTGACAGAATTACAATGTCATCAGGGAACCTCAAAGTTTTTATTTCTTCTCCATGGATTTTAATACCTACTCTGAACATTTCTTTTGTTTCCTTTACTGCTTGCTCAATATACAGATTGAATAACATTGGGGAGAGGCTACAATCCTGTCTCACTCCCTTCCCAACCACTGCTTCTCTTTCATGCCCCTCGACTCTTATAACTGCCATCTGGTTTCTGTACAAATTGTAAATAGTCTTTCGCTCCCTGTATTTTACCCCTGCCACCTTCAGAATTTAAAAGAGAGTATTCCAGTCAACATTGTTAAAAGTTTTCTCTAAGTCTACAAATGCTAGAAACGTAGGTTTGCCTTTTCTTAATCTTTCTTCTAAGATAAGCCGTGTTCCAATATCCAAACTGATCTTTTACAAGGTCGGCTTCTACCAGTTTTTGCATTCGTCTGTAAATAATTGGTGTTAGTATTTTGCAGCTGTGACTTATTAATTCGGTAATTTTCACATCTGTCAACACCTGCTTTCTTTGGGATTGGAATTATTATATTCTTCTTGAAGTCTGAGGGAATTTCACCTGTCTCATACATCTTGCTCACCAGATGGTAGAGTTTTGTCAGGACTGGCTCTCCCAAGGCTGTCAGTAGTTCTAATGGAATGTTGCCTACTCCCGGGGCCTTGTTTCGACACACGACCACTGTCTAAGGCCACTGCGTCTACAGTCTCTGAGAATCAGATCCGAACAAACCACTCCTCATGCCTCCTGTCGGGAGCTCCTAGGCTGGCGACAATAAGTAGTGGCAGCACTGACTGCGAGCTGAGGGGAGTGGTAGGAAGGGGAGGGGGGGAGTGGGGAAGAAGTGCACACACATACTCAGCCACATCTGGCCATCGACGATGCGTGACACCTCAGCAAACAAACCATTTCATCTACTGAGACGAAAACGAGATTTTTCCAGTGTTTTGTTTGTTCAGATTCCCCTGATGTGTTTGGAATTTCCCCGATTTCCAGAACCTGTGGCAAATCTGACATCTGACTGCCACAAGTTAGGATCACCCTGTGCATTGAGCACGAGCACACGTGACCCCTTCTCAGCTGCATCTGCCGCCTGGGACACTGGGGAACTGCTCTCCCGTGCACGGGATGCCGTTACACAAATTACAACGGTTGTACGTAGAAGAAAATAATTTAACATTACTCTTTAGTGACATAGTCCAAACATGCAGCTGAAGAAAATAATCTTATCTTTAATCCATCCTAAATTACAAACAGACAAGATATAATACTCATATTACGCAGCTGTGGTTATACAAAGTAAATTTTACTTTAATGGTCTATAGTTCACCAGATAATGCTTCACATATTTTATTTAAGTTAAATAATCTTACACCACATTTACACTGAAATAATCCTTTATTTGTTCCTTCTTGTAACATTAATTTTTTTTCACATCTGGAAACAGAAATACTCTTTAGATGCACTACTTTAAAATCTTTGATCCAACCAATTTCACTTTACCACTTACTTATCTTCATACCCGACAGTGACTTATCAGCCAAAAACTGGTTTGTGTAACAAATAATAAATGCTGTACAGTATTACACTAGTGATGTGTGGTTCATTCGTAAAAGAGTCTGTCGTGTATTTTAATCACAAAGTGGTTCCTCCAAATGAAATTTAATATTTAAAAATGGTATCTAGCAGTATCCTGATAAATATAATTAACACTTAAAATAACAAGGTAGCAGTCCTCATTTATTATTGTTTCACAGGTTTATAAAAACAAAGAAGTTTTTAAATTCGACTTACTGCAAAAAAACATTGTCAGTGCTATTTATGAATTGCTACCTGATCTGTGTAGCCATTTTATCATTTAAAAAATTTGTTTCATTGTGAATCCATTGTTGTTACAACAAGAATCAAACATTATTGCAGATTATTACAGCAGGTATTCAAACAACATTACTGTTTCTTCTACACATTTCTAAAATTATTTGTTATATTCCTTCAAAACAGTTTCCACTTATGTTGACAAGTACTGAGAATTGTACTTTCCTATAAATTTCACATCATTTTTATACATACAGATATAGTGCTCTCAACCTCTCTCACTGTCACTGCCGCCGACGCTACTATCACTGTCGCCGTCTTCGTCGCTCTCCGAACGGTCGTCCACCGCTTCGTCTGCTTCGCCGGGCCCTACATCCTCGAGTGCCTCGAAGTAGAAAGGCTGTAGCTCAGCGTGGACCGTGCCGCGGATTACGAGATTGGGCATCTGCTCGGTCAGCCCGTCTGTGGCTCTGGGGTCACCTCGGCACCCTTCGACACTCAGCTCCCTGTGACAGGAACGGGAGCACTGCTGTTACTGTGACAAACTGAGATCCTTCTGTACTGTGAATGTTTGTACAACAGTATTAAGTATATCTCCACTTCTTAAAACCTCATCAAGTTTTGACACTGCCTTTTTACCAAGCAGCAAGCGTCTCCACAATATCGAGAGATGCTCGCTGCTTGATAAAAAGTAAGACCTTGACGAGGTTTTAAGGTGTAGAGATATAATTTTAGCAACAAAGATCTATATTGTAAGGGCTACAGTCTTTCCAGTTGTTATATACAGATGTGAGACCTGGACCATTACAAATGTGGAACGGATGGTGAAGAATAAACTGCTTTGAGTTGTGATGTTGGAGGAAACTCCTTAGAGCCCCGTGGACTTCAAAGAGAATGAATAGGTTAACATTAGAGCAAATAAAACCAGAGCACTCCCTGGAAGGTCTGATGCTAAAACAAAACCTGACCTACTTTGGAGACATCATGAGAAGATATGTTTCACTGCAAAAAACTCTAATGGTGAGGAAAGGCACTAGAAGAAGAGGACGTCAGAAGGTGAAATGAATCAATCGCATCACAGAAGTAATCTGCTCCAACCTGGAAAGCCTACAGGAGAAAGTGCAGGACAAAAGAAATTGGCATGCTTTGGTTCATGTGATCACAGAGAATTGGAACTGTCTAGACAAATAGAAATAGAAAGAGAGAGAGAGAGAGAGAGAGAGAGAGAGAGAGAGAGAGAGAGAGAGAGATTGTTACAAAATTCTAATAACGTACATGAAAATTCATATTTACTCAGAGAAAAAAAATCTTTAGGTAAGTGAAAAAGGAGGTGTGGCAGGAGCGACCATGCACGGAGAGGGGGAGGGGGGGGGTGCCAGCATGGTGGGATGGATAGGGACAGTGGTGGCGTAGGAGAGAAATTGGGGAAATTGATGGCATGGTGGGGGGGGGGGGGTAGAGAGGTGCGGCTGCAATGATTTGCAAAGATATAAAGCTACTGGAATTTGTTGTTCTTAATTTCACAATCCTTGGATTGTATAAATAACATGGGGAAAGTACTCAATTCTATGAATTTTGGAGAACATTCTCAAGTTCACACAAATAAAACAAAGTGAGTATGTACTTCACCTGAGTGTGTTCTCAGCTTGAGTAAATGAGTGGGTAACCTTGCTCAACATGAAGAACATTCTCTGATTTCATACGAATAAACACAGCGAAGTTTCTCACGAGCAGAGAAAATTCTCCCCTTTTTGATATGAGCTCTGTAACATAAATCAGGCTGATTAAATTCTGCAGACATTAAGTCTTACCAAGTTTTTTTAGTAAATTTAATAAATCTATGTTGCTCAGATGGAAAAAGAAAGATATACGTAACCCGAAGACATATTGAGTAGAGTAACTGTGTAAGTTTATATGGGTTTAACAGTAAAAACATTATTAGGGTGGTGAACTTATTTCCCAAATATCATGAAGAAAAAATGAAAACATTTTTGTGCTATTTACGAGACCCAAGTTTTCCCGAGTGGTGTATGGTAAGACCAGGTACAAACCAGACAAATATGTCACTGACCTTTTCAGATGTTCATCATATTTTCGCACAGCACAGATGTTCCATTTTGCTATGCTAGAAATAAGTAGGCAAATCATAAAAATTAAAAACAGGTTTATTACAAACCTAGTGAACTGTTTCTCATAACAAAACCACAAGATGACCACTTAAGTACTTGACGTGCCAACAGAATATTATGTGCCATTTAATCGAGATTACCACGTGTCAGAACACACTCGTTTTACAATCCAGAGTAGATGATAATGTGACGTATTGTTAAAATTTCATTCGCATAATGCGTTCACCTAACATCAATAAAAAAAAGTTCCCTGCATGTCGAAAATTTGTCAAGATTATCAGAAAATGTATTTTCATAAACCATCCATAATCTTCTTAATAATCTGTTGCCGCACAAAAAAGTGAAAACAAAATGAAATTTTATGCAACTCTTCCCAAACACAGTGATGCTACAGTTCCATATTCGTACACTGAATAGTTTGCATATTTCAGCAAGCTGAACGAAATGCAAGATAAAGAGTACGTTCTGTGCCCGGTGCAGACAACACAATGCGGAGAACAGATTCGAGCAGGTGGTGAGATAGTGAGAATGAACTCCCTCATCAGAAAATATGCTCTGAATATTTTGTTCATACGATATAAAGAACTTCCTCAGAGCACGTTCTTTCACTCAGAAAATCTTCTCCAAAGAATGTTCTCTTTTTTATCCATACGACCTCTTTAGTGTTTGCACCCTTATTCACTTCCTACAAAGCCAACAACTTCTCCTCTCCACTCCAGAATCACCTGTTCTAAGCATCCTCAAGACTTTCTTCCTGTCCTCCATTACAGATAACTCAGTAGGCTTCAGTCCACACTGTCATCGACAGCCCGATTGCACCACACGGGCCACACCTCCAAAAGACTATCGGAATTGGTCCTTCACACTGTGTACGGTAAGAAGATTGGTGATGAGGAATGTGGAACAGGTAAAACGAAGCAGATGCCATCCCCAGAGCCCAACACTGACTTCTCGGTGGTTTTGTCCGGGCCAGGCAAGTTGCAGGAGGGACCATCAGAGGAAGAAATACTTGAAGGAACTGCAAAAGAAATCAGCAGAACTACAGCATCGGCACACTTCAGGGAAGCAATGACATAAGAGTTTTAAGACTGTACATATAACACCGTATCAATGTAAGCTGGCTTCAGCTACTAATTCAGATGTTAAAGGCATCAGTGCGAAGGATATTCTTGTATTACTAAATAAGTCATTTAGTGGAGCTCCAAACTTAGGGATTTCACAGACAATGTGAATGCAGGATTTCAAGTAGTCCAATCAGATGACAAACCATTGCTACTTCACAATATAAGTCTAAAATTATGGCAAAAGCTACAGCAAAATTAACTGTCCGGGATAATTATAACTAGAATCGAGTGAATATAATCGGGGAAGAAAATTATACAGATAAGTGCAGCATAGGCTATTATGCTTGTAGGCCTGTCAGGCCAGACGACACACAGGGAAAGCAATTGCATCATCGGTTAATCGGATAGATGAAGTTTAAAAATCATTCAGAGAGGCCGTCACCAGTGACACGGGCAGCACAACCGTGAGGTGCATCGAGACTGGTGCGGATACTGGGACAGGATCGCTCCGTGCAGGGCCTGGCGAGTGATAGGATTCGGGCAGCTGTACGAAGGCACGCCGATTAAATTAGGTTAGGCACCACAGCAGAAGAGGTGTTGAGAGAGGAAAGTGCCCTACTCTCCGTGAAAGAAAAAGGATCTATTCCTGAGAGTGAAGGAAGTCTAAACTCTAAGTAACAGAGGGAAGATGATGACACTCAGTGCAGATGGGTCACATGGCTAGAGACTGTGGAAAGTCAAAGAGGGACACGAGGGTAGACGGTGAAGGCAGAAGAAGCAAAAGGCTCTCAGAAATATTGTTACCACTGTGACAAACCAGGTCACACAAATGCAGACTTAAAAAGATAACCATTTGTGAAAAATGTGAAAGGCTAGACCCCAATTCAATGAGAAATTAGGGGCTGTGCCCACAAGTGAAATGGAAAACTAAGAGTGTATTACACGAGGAATACACATCTTACTGTGACAAAATGCCCAAATGTTAAGAGTCATAGATTTTGAAGCAAGAAACAAAATTGCAGTGGAATATTGCTACAAATTAGGAAGTCAGTTACAGTTATCAATAGATATCAGGGCACATATGAAGTCGGTTTGATAAGTCATTTAAAATAAGCGAGAAAAATGTTTGTTTCGTAAATAACTCAACTTATTTCTCAACATATTCTGCTTGGAAGGATATAAACTTGGTCCAGGGATCCACCAACTTTTTCATCCCACTGCAAAATACTTGTTGATTGCAACTATCACTTCCTCATTTGATGAAAATTTCTTCCCAGCAAGCCAAAGTGTCAAGTAAGGGAACAAGGTGAAGTCACTTGGGACTAAGTATGGTGAATAGGGTGGATGAGGAACCAATTCAAAGTCCAATTCATGCATTTTCACCATTGTTATCGCTGATGGGTGGGATGGTGCACTATCCTGGTGAAAGGACCCTTTTTTGTGGTTAAACTTGGGTCTTTTCTCCACCAACACAAGTTTCAGATGATGCAACAATGAAGCATAAACAGGTCCAGCTATGGCTGTGCCTTTTTCCAAGTAATCCTTGGGAATCCCAAGAAACAGTGACCATCACCTCACCATCTGACAAAATGGTCTTTGCATTCTTCAATGGACTGTTACCAGCCTTTTGTCAACTGTTTTGTCTGCCATTTCGACTCTGGTGTGTAATGATGGACGACGGTAAGCTCCACATGACAGACATAAGATGAAAAAGTGTAAATCACAGAATGGTGAAGGAAAAGTTAAAAATGCAAATTAAAGGCAAGTTGTGAGACGACATGTTATGAGTTACCTATAGGGCAAACTAGTGGGGCATCAGAAAGTGATGTGAAAGTAGCTCATAGTAAAGAAAAACATAAGAACGTGTGTAGAAACAGGGTTGAATCCCAGTAATGAAAAAAAAAAAAAGAAAAGATTATTCCCAAACAAGAAGAAATGCCAAGTGTGCATACAGCCAAATTTATGGTACTATTAGAGCAAGGGAAATATATTTTCAGTGTACTAATTACAAGTGAGGCCAAGTGGAATCTGAGTACAGTGAAAGTTTTAGGTGAACTGATAAGACAAAGTGACACCAACATGAGCCACACAGGGAGCAATTAACGGCATGAGCACAAAAGGAAATCTCACTGCACAAAGAGAAATGATCTGAATGGTCAGTTGGATAAAGAAGACTGATATGAATTGTATGGCATATGGTGAGGTATTTTATCTAAAAGGTGACAATTTGGCATTCACATAAATGGTAAGGCATGCATTTCCTATATTGCCAAAACAACAAAGGAAAGGTACATCCCTACAGAATACTGGAAGCACAAAAGGTGGTATTACAGGAGCAAATTGAGAAAATGGTTAATGGGGATGTAATTGTTCAGAGAACCTGAAAAGTACCCACGAACACCTGTGGGATAGGGAAATATAGAATGAAATCTCAGTGGGGGAAACTTTACCCATCCCCAACATAAGTGAGATACTGGACAAACTGGGGAAAGCCAAGTATTTCTCCACTATTTTAATAGATTCAGCAGATAGAGGAAAACACAGCATTCACTGCAAATTATCAGCACTAAGAGTCCAAAAGGATGCCAATGGGGCAAAGAATGCATCAAGTATATTTCAAAGACTAGTGAATGTTGCTTTGACAAGACTGCATGGGACAAAGTGTTTCAATGTACTCGGATGACGTAACTTGCTAAGGTAGTTCAGTAAAGGAATGTGATGAGAAGTTGCAGGAAAATATTGGATGGTTTAAGGGCACCTAGGTTAAAGTTACACCAGATTGTGTGAATTTCTGAGAAAGAGGTAATATTCTTAGGACACAAAATAACAAAGAAAGATGTGGAGCCAGGTGAGCATAATGTGAAGAGGCGGAGAACAGTTCTGAAATCCATTACAGGATTTAAAGGATATTTAGGGGTGGCTGAATATTAATACTGTGAATCCATTGTATAATCGCTGAACTGGGATCTCTGCCACAAGCAGCATTTGAGGAACTGAGAGATTAGTAAATCCTCCCATACTGAGCTACCCTGATTTCAAGAAACCATAACACTGGTGCTGCAGATACCAGTGCAGAACTGTTCGGAGCAGTTCTGTCACGAAGGGAGATAGATTCAGATTTGCCAGTCAACTGTGCCCCATGGTTGTTGGATAAGGCTGAAACTAAGGTAGAGTGCTTAGCAATTGTATGGCCACAAAACAGTGCAGACCACACATTTAGGAAGATTTTACCATAGTAACAGATCACGAGCCACTGACACGGACTTTTGGTGTCGAAGGTCTGTTGCCGAGATTACTGAAATGGTGGTTGGAACTAGAGGAATATTTTTTTTACACTGTGTATAAACCCAGAAATCTTAATGCAAATGCTGATACATCAGTGGTAGCCAGTGGTATCTGAAGCTGGGTGTTGCACCAAAGTTTCAATGTTACATTTTTATACGAGATGGTTACAAGGAAGAAAATTCTTTTATCGGTGCCTCGCTTCCCGACATTTGTTACGATTTAAACATCCTGACAATTCGTGTGTATGAATGCCAGAAAATTCAATTTTTTAAATCCAAGTTATGATCCTGAAAAAAGTGAGAAATATATCTGACAGAAAAATATCTGTAGCAAAGAGCATGCTATGATTTATCAACTATCTAGAAAAACTATTGAATGAGCTACATTCCTAGTAGAACTGAAACACACTCATCATTTAACGAACTTGTCTTACTTGTATTGAAACTTTGCCATTCCATTTTTCACTGACAAACTCTTCAGTCACACACCAATGGCAGTCTGTAATCTGCATCGCGAGACCTCTTTCGGCGGAAAGCATCGCCGAGGCCATCAACCTTTCCTCACTCGGAGTTATGTAAGAATAATTTTATTATTTTCAAAGTTGAAAAGCAGCCTTTTGGTTCGACCGATGTCAAGGGAATTGTGAGAATTACCTTCAACAGTTTAGACTACTTAGTGAACATCTTCCCTGGGCTGTTAGTTGTCAGACTCAACTAGACTAACTGCACCAGATAATGATCTACATTCTTGTGCTAGGTAGATAAAAGATAGTTAACAATATAGTTTCAGCTTATCCAAAAATGATGACAATGAACACATTTCCTTTAAGGTATCTTCAGGATATCTTAAACAGATACAAGGGGAACTTAACACGAAAAAACAATGAAGCAGCTACAAGATGATGTGAAAAAATACAATGATCTATAACATCAATCACGTTGCACAGCACCTTTGCCTTTCTTTTCTACTCGCATCAGGCTATTCCAACTTCATTCTCTTCACTGATAAATCAGTAGATTCATTAGTAATCAACAGATTCAATGCCACTGGTGATACCAATTACTTCTCAAATCTCGATAACATTTATTTTAAATGTTGAAATGATCTTATGGGCCACCACGCATTGATTCTCCGTACCGTAACTGACCAAACAGAACTCTGACAAATGGCATAACTTAACTAGAAAATTCCAACCAATAACTGAAACGGGTACCGTGTGGCCCCCGCTACATAAGTTCTGAGAGTGCTCGCATTGGACAAATGAAACATGTAAAATAAATAAAAAATTACATGCAACTTGTGCCGGCTCTACAATTTTAATTTATAACAGTTGCTGTTCCCCTGCAGGCAAATGTCTGTGCTCACTGATAATTTAAGATATGATTGAAACGAACATTTTTATGGCGAAGAGCCTGGCAAATTGTAGTTTCACTTCTTATAGAATCACCTTCCAGTATGTGATTTATACATTGTTGGAGTAATGAACTGCGTTTACGAATTGAGATCGAAAAATCCACTGGACAAGATCGAGGGAAATGCTTTCTCACTAAGTCACCGAGGATAGTGGTCCACTGCGCACTCTATGAAAAGAATGGACATATTCTCTGAAAACTCTAAATAAATAAATAAATCATACTGCAATTGATTGATACCGCTTTGCTCATTATAAGATTAACTTCATCAGCATAGCAATGTACACATTCTGCATTAGGACAATTTTTACACAACAGTTTGTACCCCACCTGAGGAAACAGCCATAACAGATGCCTCATCACAGGTCTGTGCAAGTAATTTTTGGTGAGTCTTTTTGCCTATTCAATTCTTCTAGCAAAGTCGCAGCGAACATCTGTGCACCGTGTTCACAAGGAGATAGGAAACTCTAGAACCTCTGGGTCTCAATACGTAACAGTATACAACAGCCATCTGAAATATGTTTGATCTGTTTGTTTTATCTGCTATAACAGCTAAAAATTATGATTCCTTATTTGCTTTAAAATTTCTTCTTGGTATACATCCAACATAATTTGGAAAAGTTCACTTTGAATAGTTTTGAAGGTTCCTTTGAAAACAGTTGCCTTACCCAAATTATCTTTCAATGCTGCATTCAATCCAGAAGTAAAATTAGTCAGGGTTTGATAACAATTCAGTTTTATCATGATCCCTTAAGGCCAATTCGAAGGAACCACAGAAATATATTTAGCCCAGACCTATTACACCCAACTTCTTCTACTACGCAAACTGACGGTGGAGGGAGGAGAAATAAACATACGGGGATGGTACTAAGATATCAGTCGTATCAGGACTTTGTGCAAAATAAGTTGTGACGAGGGATAATGTGCACGCAACTGGGACTCAAACCTGGGATCTCCCGCTTACTAGGTAGTCGCATTAACCACTGTGTGACCCGGACAGACCGTTTATCACAAATGCACAGACTATCTCAGCTGACCTGCACTCCCACCTAGTACCTATCCACAGCCCCCACCCGTGTCGTCCACACTCACTACATTTAGATTCCTGCTGGAGATTGAATGTAAATGTGCATCTGCACTGAAGGTTGTGATTTCAGTGCCCATCATGGCAGATCGGTTATACAAATGAGTGACGTCTGTTCTTTCGGACACGTCATTCTCGGCAATTTTCCTTCTCGATGCAGTACTCGGTTGTTCAGCTATTTTGTATTTGAGCAGCTGAAGATTCGTGCTTTTACACTTTGGTACTCAGATGGTTTACGTCTGTAACCCTCACTTTTGTCCACAAGGGTTCAACATCATACAGGCATGGGAAGCAAAATAATGCATTTTTAAATTCACAGCCACACAACCAATCACTATTTTTACAAATATTCATTTTAAACGCTGTCCTAAACTGTCAATTTCCAGTATTAATATTTTGCACGGTGTTTAAAACTGGTTACACTTTGCAAACTAGGAACTGTGTGACGAGCTAGTTCTCACTGTACAGAACGTATTATATGCAACAGTGCACAGAAAAATGCAGTATCGAGAACCGATACACTCAATCACCTCGAAACGCCACAACGTATACACACGAGGTTCTCAGAGATAATATTTCTAAATGTGATAAATAAAAACATTAGGACTTCAGTAACAGCTACAATTGCAATATTCCAGCCATTTTTCCAAATGCCACTACATTAAATCTGCGCTCAATTTACAACTGAAAAACTATAAACTCCAGTTATGCTGATGAGAAAAAAATTTCTCCGAATTTCTACCTTCAAAACTAATTTGTCAAAAAACAAAACTATCACAACCGATGTTAAAAGATCGGTACTCTTAACTTTGTGGATGGTGGAATGGCACACTCAAGTGGCCTCGATGACAAATGAATGAGAGAAAGCTGGCAGACACGTCGTCCATAGAGTGGTGCCTTCTGACGGGACATTAGGAACTGTCTCGAGTCAGGGAATTTGCGTGCCGACTGCGTTACTCTCCGACGTCACTGGCACATGAGCCACCTGTTGCCACGGACGGGCGTCGACTCGACTCGTACCCGCTCCGAGTACGGTGGTGTGCACTGTCTGCACAGAGTTGGAGTAAGAGAGAAAACTCTGAGTTTGCTTCAAGCCTTGCAGCATTTTCACGCTTGTTATCGAGATGACAAGATGTCAGGTAACCGAAGACTGTATATTGTAACATCTATTACAGCACATATTAGGCTTCCTAAACCAAATAATTACAAGAAAAGTGGACATATGACGTGTAAAATTACTGGGAGCTGGGCAACATTGCAACAATAACATGCGTCCTCATTGTGATGCATTGAGCCGAATGTGGTCAGACGATGTAGAGGGCACGAAAGAACAAGACACAGAGTGGTTAGGGAAAATTAAGAACGTGTGAAGAAAATGAACTAGACACAGAGGAAAAGGTCGAACTAGTGTTAGGCAGTCATCAGAGGATGCACAGAAACTTAGGCCAAATAGAAAACTATAATTAGTGGAAAGACATGAAAAGAGGAACACATTAGGAACTATTACAAATCTCAAAGAAATAAGTTCACACAGAGAAGAGGGTACATAAGTTATTAAGGATCCAGAAAACTGTGACGACAGCATTTCACTGACAAACGGGGTGCTCTAGAGAACTCGTAGGACACTGGTGGAATATTTATGACACTTCGTTAGAGAGGACCACTGTACTTCGAATATATGGGAACAGTATACTGTTTCTGTATTTAATATGCCTCACAGTAGCAAAGTATCAACGAAAGTAATCAGTTTTTGAAACAAACAAGTAACTGGATAGAAAAAAAATTTATTTATCATGTGGTGGCAGGAGAACACACATGAAAAAGGTATTACAGTTTGCAAGCTTTTGGAGCCACTTGCTCCTTCTCCTAACAGAAGGGTCGAAGGGGGAGGGAGAGCAGTGAAGGATCCTTATCCTAGCAGAAGGGTCGGAGGGGAAGGGAGAGCGGTGAAGGAGGAGGACTGGTAAGGTTTAGGAAAAGGAGTAGAGTTTGGAGGAGTCACGCAGAACCTCTGGTCGGAGGAAGACTTACCGGACAGGAGGAGACGGAAAGACTGACCGTTATAGACTGTAGTGGACAAGATTCAAAAATCTGAGAGCTTAAACACGGTAGATACAGTAATACGAGAAACAGAGAATACTGCTGTAACATCGTGCACGAGCTAATAAATGCGGAAAGCTAAGAGCACTGTATGTGGTACAGGTGGGATGGGGATTGCAAAAAATAGAAGGTTAGAAAATGAAAGATGTGGAAAACTAATCTATCCAATTACTTATATTTTCACAGTAGCAATGGCTATACATTGTTGGCATAAATTTATGGGAGACAAGTACACATTCCAGGAGTCATAAAGACAGAGGAATGAACTGTTATGCATATCAGCCAACTAGAATGCTGCAAGCAGCACATCCAGTAGCACGAGAAAGGATACAAGAAATGAAGGAAACCAGTAAAGCTCACACAAAGAGTTGGAGAATCGAAGAATATTTAGGATGCTTCTTTTGTTTGATGAGACCGTAAGAAGGTGTCATTCTAAGAAGCTAGCTGCACAATTCCGTGGACCGTACAAAGTGATTGCAGATGACCTATCCGATGTGACAATTAAGATGTACAGAACTACGCAATGGAAGTACATGCGAAATCCCAAAATTAAACTTTTTCTGTGGTGTGTCCCAATGTCAAATGTTCAGACTATTTTGTTCTGCTGAAGCTACCATAGCAGGGGTAGCTTATCTGGATATGTTACCAGAACGGCTCTTTCATCAGTTAAAAGGTGACCCCGAAAACTTTACTCGGCAACAACATCGGGCCCCTATCCGTCGGCACGTTTTTGTACGAGCACAGTCGAACATCGAAGCCTTTGACCGCTGGACTGGTGCTAATAACTGATATGACGAGGACACTGTTCTGCTGGCCTCGACCCCTGTGATTTTTTTCCTTTGGGCTTTGTAAAAGATCTTGTCTGCTTTGTGCCACTATCTAATGATCTGCCAGAGTTGAGACACAGAACTGAAGGGGCTGTTGTTGCTTCCATTGCTCTGGACTTATTACCCAAAGTGTGGGAAGAATTGTATTTTAGGTCGAACTGAATATTTGTATAAAAAACTGTTATAATATACCACTGAAACGAGACATTCCTTTGCAGACAGACTGTACTTTAACACGAACTTTATTATCTACATTGAGGACAGGAACTGATTAACATCAGCTACATTGTGGGCGACACGTGCAGAGCAGTTGTGTAATGTTATTCAATACTATAACTGCAGTGACAGGATGCAGCGCACACACACTGAACATCACTTGCTTCATGACTCAAAGCACTATGGAGATGCATCAGGACCATTATTTCAATGAGCTTCTGGATTTAAATTCTTTACGACAGGGTGTACATGCGGACAATTTGGGGGGGGGGATAAATAAATAAATAAGAAAAAACCACGTAGATTTTCCCCTGTTAAAAATACACTTTTTCTGGGTGAAAATGTACTATACCCTGAGAGAAAGTACATTTTTCCTTGTTAAGTGCCAGTATATTTTCCTTCGAAGCTGTAAAACTTTTCAATTCTTTGACTGGTAAACGTTTTATACACCAGCACAGAACTTCCAGCATTTTAGGAAACAAAATCCAGCAAGAAAACAATGCGTTCTGGAAAGCTCTTTGCCGTGGGGCAACATAAACATTGTATATACTGGTATTACAAAAGTATAAATATGAATTCCAGCACGTACAGCACAGTAGCTTTCGGAGCAGTGAAATTTAGACTGTGCTGCACAATGCACTTCCGTTAACCAATTATAGCTTGTGTCACACAACCTAGACAGCAGATATTCGGAGCACGGTACGGAGAAGATGAGACAATTTACTTGTAAAATGAGCAGGAAAGAAGCAAACAAGTATTGCTACGACTGCGACATATCCCCTTACATGTGAGAAAACTTTGACCCTTTCATTGGAAATCCAATTACGTGTGAAATTGCTGAACTCATCCTTCAATTTTTTTTTTTTTTTCGTTTTCTAAAGGATAATCATACTTCTGCCATTGTTTTTGCATAATCTGTAATCTACGAAAGAACTGAAATAAATATGAAAAACTAACCTTGAAGCTTGGTCTCTTTTTAGCATGTGTTAAACACAAACGCACCATTAAAATTTTAAATAATGGCATAAATGGCTGGTCGTTTTTAAAGTGGCTGGCTCTCAAAATGTTTAAGTTTCGAATGACAGTGAAACACTTCACAATTTAATTAATTCATCACATATTCTCACATGTCTTGTGTAAAAGGAAATTTACTTTGAAAGCAGTGCTTCTCAAATAACCATTCACAATATTTTCCCACGGCTTGTTAGAAATGTAAACACCTGTGATGTCACTCTCATCGAAAGCAATTTGTTCTTACAAAGTTTTCACAGTCTTAACTTTTGCTTTGGTGTTATTCTCTGGTTTATGTTTTACTGCTGCAGTATTATTCTGCAGGAGTGGGCTACAGTAAAATTATTTGTTAGAATATCAGTTTTTATCAGTCAAAACTACAAAAATTGATCTGAAAATTAAAACAATGAAAAATTCCCAAAATTATAACAAATTTCTGGACTTTTCCAGATGAAAAAGTTCCCCCATTTTTTCTAGATTTCCTGGCCGTGAGAACGAGCACATAACTCCACAGAATACAGACTGCCATGCAACTGTGATACCAAATAGGAGAACAGCAGCTGTTGTAATTCAGAGAAGTAGCAGTGATTCTGACTGACATTTCTTCAAATGATCACTGTGTGTGCACGGACTGGAGGAGTACATCATCAACACTTGCCACACTTTGGGACGGTACCGTATCTACAAACATCTACAGTGACATAAATGGTTGCACTGGTGCGTCATGTGCGATTTCCTATTCAGACATAAATCACAGCACCCTTTCAACAAATCTAAGCTTTCTGTGCACCTTTCCTAGTAATGTTTTGCCTGATCACCATATTTCATATAACTTCTTACTATTACCCATTAATGCATATACAATGTGATACACTCAAGACGTTTGCTACTAATCTTATAAGCAGATACTACACAGCTAGCTCTCTCTCTCTCTCTCTCTCTCTCTCTCTCTCTCTCTCTCTCTCTCTCTCTCTCTCTCACACCCACACACCCACACACACACACACACACACACACACACACACAGTCATTATTTTACATTTATCCTTACTTAACACTGATACAGAACTGCAAGAGAAGTTATTTATTTTCCCCCACATGCTATCTGAGACAGAACACAGAGAAAACCTGAGTGCTTCTATATTTTTGAACCCTTTGCCAAACAAACGTAAACTGCAGGAAAAGGATAGATTACTATTCACCATAAATATGACACGTTAACATCTCAGTCCATCCCTATGCCACTCCCCGTCCTGGGCCACAGCTACAGGGATCGTATCACTGTGGAGACCCTGGTGCAGGACCAGCCCAATCCACCTCCCAGCACTTCCAATTCCAGATCCGTCACAGCCTCGTCCTAGCCCACCAGAGGCCAGGCCGTCCGAGAAAGCAGCCACGTCATCTACCAGCTCTGCAATCACTGCACAGCTTTCTATATCGGTACGAGACAAACGGGCACCGCCAATCTGGGGGGCGAGAGCGAAGTAGCACCACGTGGTACAACTTGCAGGTGAACATAATGTGCTGGATTTTGACGGCTGCTTCACTACTCGAGCCGTGTGGATCCTACCCTCCAACACCAGCTTTTCCGAACTGCAAAAATGAGCATTATCCTTACAAGACATTCTCCACTCCCTCCCGAAATTATAGCTGCCTGAACATACAGTAACCTACTGTCGCTACTGTTTCCATCCCCTCTGTCCTTCCACCTCCTCCATTTTCGTGTCCTCTCGCCCTCGCTGTGTGCCTCCCTCTGCCAATGCACCTGACCATCCTTTCCCCTCCTCTTCTCCTCTTTTTCAATCTTCCCCCTCCCTCCACCTCCCAACACTGCACCTGCCAGTATTGCTGTACCTCCATCTAGTCCCTGCATGCCCCGCCCGTCTTCTTCTCTCCCCCCACCTGTTGTTGTGGTCTTCAGTCCTGAGACTTGTTTGATGCAGCTCTCCACCTGTTGTTGTGGTCTTCAGTCCTGAGACTTGTTTGATGCAGCTCTCCATGCGACTCTATCCTGTGCAAGCTTCTTCATCTCCCAGTACCTACTGCAACCTACATCCCTCTGAATCTGCTTAGTGTATTCATCTCTTGGTCTCCCTCTACGATTTTTACCCTCCACGCTGCCCTCCAATGCTAAATTGGTGATCCCTTGATGCCTCAGAACATGTCCTACCAACCAATCCCTTCTTCTAGTCAAGTTGTGCCACAAACTCCTCTTCTCCCCAATTCTATTCAGTAACTCCTCATTAGTTATGTGATCTACCCATCTAATCTTCAGCATTCTTCTGTAGCACCACATTTTGAAAGCTTCTATTCTCTTCTTGTCCAAACTATTTATCGTCCATGTTTCACTTCCATACATGGCCACACTCGATACAAATACTTTCAGAAACAACTTCCTCACAAATCTATACTCGATTTTAACAAATTTCTCTTCTTCATAAAAACTTTCCTTGCCACTGCCAGTCTACATTTTATATCCTCTCTACTTCGACCATCATCAGTTATTTCGCTTCCCAAATAGCAAAACTCATTTACTACTTTAAGTGTCTCATTTCCTAATCTAATTCCCTCGGCATCACCAGACTTAATTCGACTACATTCCATTATCCTCGTTTTGCTTTGTTGATGTTCATCTTATATCCTCCATTCAAGACACTGTCCATTCCGTTCAACTGCTCCTCCAAGTCCTTTGCTGTCTCTGACAGAATTACAATGCCATCGGCAAACCTCAAAGTTTTTATTTCTTCTCCATGGATTTTAATACCTACTCCGAACTTTTCTTTTGTTTCCTTTACTGCTTGCTTAATATACAGACTGAATAACATCGGGGAGAGGCTACAACTCTGTCTCACTCCCTTCCCAACCACTGCTTCCCTTTCAAGCCCCTCGACTCTTTTAACTGCCATCTGGTTCCTGTACAAATTGTAAATAGCCTTTCGCTCCCTGTATTTTACCCCTGCCACCTTTAGAATTTGAAAGAGAGTATTCCAGTCAACATTGTCAAAAGCTTTCTCTAAGTCTACAAATGCTAGAAATGTAGGTTTGTCGTTCTTTAATCTTTCTTCTAAGATAAGTCGTAGGGTCAGTATGGCCTCACGTGTTCCAACATTCCTACAGAATCCAAACTGATCTTCCCCGAGGTCGGCTTCTACCAGTTTTTCCATTCGTCTGTAAAGAATTCGTGTTAGTAGTTTGCAGCTGTGGCATATTAAATGGATAGGTCGGTAGTTCAAACAAATTTCGGGCTTGCAGCCGGTCGTCGTTCAATACTTCGCACGATATGTCAACTGGGCACCTGCCAGTCACCTTCAGCTGAGCCGTCGCAGACGCGAAAACGTCCTCCATTCCACAATATATAGCGTACTGTAACTATTCTGCGCATGCATCGAAAGCTTGATAGTTGAACCACACTGCCCACCGGCCGCGCCCTCACTGGTGAATAGCGGAACTCAGTCACCCTCTGCGTTGCTGTTTGCCACGGCCGTCGATGCACTCGGTCGTCTTCGATTTGAGCAAATCGTGGAGATGACAGGATTCCATGCACTGTCCAGCTGGTAGCCGCTGTCACAGTTTAACAGATTTTCCGCCAGTCGTATTTCTACGGATTCTTCAATAATGGAGTCCCAGAAAGACGTTGCTGTAGACAAAATCATTGTTTTCTCATACTCCATTGAATGTCCAGTAGAAATACCACGTTCAGCAGAGGATTCTTGCTATTTTAAACGAAGTGTTACCAACAAAAGGAAGAAAAGCTAAAGATGGTTCTGGCATGTTCTCCTCTTTATTCTCTTCCTGCTTCTTAGTTTTAATTGTTAGTGCCCTGTTAATCTGCCGGATGGAATACCCATTTTCGCTGAGTACTGTCTTTAGATGGGCGAATTCTTGAGGTAAGCTATCTAGATCTGAGACAGTATGAGCTCTATGAACAAGTGTTTTAAGCAAATTCATGGTTTGTGATGGGTGATGGCAACTCGATGCTTGCAGGTACAAATCAGTACAAGTGGGTTTCCGGTAAACTGAATGCCCTAGAGAACCATCATTCTTCCTTCGACCAGGACATCCGAGAAAGGCAAACAACCATCTTTCTCTATTTCCATGGTGAACAGGATGTTGCTATGAATGGAGTTGAGGTGATGTAGAAACTCCATTAATTTATCTTCTCAATGAGGCCACACTATGAAAGTGTCATCCACATACCGCCAAAAAACAGTTGGCTTCAGGGCAGCTGATTCAAGCGCTCTCTCTTCAAAATCCTTCATAAAAAGGTTGGCCACCAAAGGAGACAGGGGGCTACCCATGGCGACACCGTCAGTCTGTTCAAAATATTCTTGATTAAACATAAAATAAATTAAAATTCACAGGATAGATCGGTAATTTTCACATCTGCCAACACCTGCTTTCTTTGGGATTGTAATTATTATATTCTTCTTGAAACCTAAGGGTATTACTTACGCCTGTCTCATACGCTTTGCTCACCAGATGGTAGAGTTTTGTCAGGACTGGCTCTGCCAAGGCCATCAGTAGTTCTAATGGAATGCTGTCTACTCCTGGGGCCCTGTTTCGACTCGGGTCTTTCAGTGCTCTGTCAAACTCTTCACGCAGTATCGTATCTCCCATTTCATCTTCATCTACATCCTCTTCTATTTCCATAATATTGTCCTCAAGTACATCACCCTTGTATAGACCCTCTATATACTCCTTCCACCTTTCTGCTTTCCCTTCTTTCCTTAGAACTGGGTTTCTGTCTGAGCTCTTGATATTCATACAAGTGGTTCTCTTTTCTCCAAAGGTCTCTTTAATTTTCCTGTAGGCAGTATCTATCTTACCCCTAGCAAGATAAGCCTCTACATCCTTACATTTGTCCTGTAGCCATCCCTGCTTAGCCATTTTGCACTTCCTGTCGATCTCATTTTTGAGACGTTTGTATTCCTTTTTGCCTGCTTCATTTACTGCAGTTTTATATTTTCTCCTTTCATCAATTAAATTCAATATTTCTTCTGTTACCCAAGGATTTCTACTAGCCGTTGTCTTTTTACCTACTTGGTACTCTGCTGCCTTCACTACTTCATCCCTCAGAGCTACCCATTCTTCTTCTACTGTATTTCTTTCCCCAATTCCTGTCAATTGTTCCCTTACGCTCTCCCTGAAACTCTGTACAACCTCTGGTTTAGTCAGTTTATCCAGGTCCCATTTCCTTAAATTCCCACCTTTCTGCACTTTCTTCAGTTTTAATCTATAGTTCATAACCAACAGATTGTGGTCAGAGTCCACATCTGCCCCTGGAAATGTCTTGTAATTTAAAACCTGGTTCCTAAATCTGTCTTACCATTATATAATCTATCCGATACCTTCTAGTATCTCCAGGATTCTTCCATGTATACAACCTTCTTTCATGATTCTTGAACCAAGTGTTAATTTTGATTAAGTTATGCTCTGTGCAAAATTCTACCAGACGGCTTTCTCTTTCATTCCTTACCCCCAATCCATATTCACCTACTATGTTTCCTTCTCTCCCTTTTCCTAATCTCAAATTCCAGTCACCCATGACTATTAAATTTTCGTCTCCCTTCACTACCTGAATAATTTCTTTTATCTCATCATACATTTAATCAATTTCTTCATCATCTGCAGAGCTAGTTGGCATATAAACTTGTACTACTGTAGTAGGCGTGGGCTTTGTGTCTATCTTGGCCACAATAATGCGTTCACTATGCTGTTTGTAGTAGCTTACCTGCATTCCTATTTTTTTTATTCATTATTAAACCTACTCCTGCATTACCCCTATTTGATTTTGTATTTATAACCCTGTATTCACTTGATCTAAACTCTTGTCCCTCTTGCCACCGAACTTCACTAATCCCCACTATATCTAACTTTAACCTATCCATTTCCCTTTTTAAATTTTCTAACCTACCTGCCCAATTAAGGGATCTGACATTCCACGCTCCGATCCGTAGAACGCCAGTTTTATTTCTCCTGATAACGACGTCCTCCTGAGTAGTCCCTGCCCGGAGATCCGAATGGGGGACTATTTTACCTCCGGAATATTTTACCCAAGAGGACGCCATCATCATTTAACCATACAGTAAAGCTGCATGCCCTCGGGAAAAATTACGGCTGTAGTTTGCCCTTGCTTTCGGCCGTTCGCAGTACCAGCACAGCAAGGCCATTTTGGTTAGTGTTACAAGGCCAGATCAGTCAATCATCCAGACTGTGGCCCCTGCAACTACTGAAAAGGCTGCTGCCCCTCTTCAGGAACTACACGTTTGTCTGGCCTCTCAACAGATACCACTCTGTTGTGGTTGCACCTATGGTACGGCTATCTGTATCGCTGAGACATGCAAGCCTCCCCACCAACGGCAAGGTCCATGGTTCAGATTGCTATTAATGTGACAGTTGCGTTCCAGTCAGATCTGCTGGTGGGAGTGGACATGTGTGTATGAGGTGTGCTTCTCTCTCTCTCTCTCTCTCTCTCTCTCTCTCTCTCTCTCTCTCGTCGAAAGCTATACTGTGTAACAGTCTTTCTGTCGTGCATTTCTGCTTCTCGACAGGTCACCTTTGTTGTGAGTAAGAATCTATCCTTTTCCTTATATTATTCTTATTCCAACCTGCAGTTTCCAAAGCTTGAACCTGCAAAGTAATTATGTAGACACAGATCTTTCCTTACCTGAGACTGATGAGATTCTCCGGAAACTTATCAAAAGGCACTCCAGTAACATCCGAATAATCGAATGTCAGACAGCGCAAACCTGACAATTTGAGGATGCTGCTCACACCTGGCTGCAACTCTGTAAAATACGTGGTACCGAAATACATGGTACCCATTCGCAACGTGTGAAGTTGCGGTAGCCCAACGAGGCAGGGGAATAGGCCTCCGCCGAGTCTGCTACAACCTGTCACATCTAATCTGGAACAAACCACAAGTGCACTATCGTTTACATGGGAACAAGTTGGCAGAAATAAATATGATGAATTTTACTCCTAGCTGTCACCTTTGAGACAGAGCATTTTTCATGTAAATCAAAATTATTGTACATCTTCAAGTAAAATTGTTCCAAAATTAAACTTAAGTCTAAGGTGAGGGTGATGACAAATACACCTACAAAGTGGCATGACTGTCATAAAGGAAAAGTCACAAAAACAACACCTTACACAAGATCTGAAGCAAAGATTTGCAACATTGACGACGATACCCTACTCCTTGAGATAGCCTGAACATCAGGCTTTATAATCAGCAAGCCATTGTTAACACAATGGAAAAGAGCAAAATGCTACATTAGCCACTATCTCACAATGAGAAGCTTCAGGGTTATGCATTGAGAAGAAAAAATTTTCTTTATTTCTTTAACAAAAACACACTTTTTGCCTAGAGAAAATACACTATCCCTTGGGTGAAAGTACATTTTTTCCATGTTAAGAGACAATATACTTTTCCATTGAGCTATAAAATTTATCAGTCCTGGGAACTGTGAAGGCTTTTATGCTCCAGTGCAGAGAAACCACCATTGTAATATTTCCTTACATAAAGAATGCAGGTAGAGGTTTCGCTAAGAATTTTGCACGATTGCACTGAAATGCCGATTCTTTGCATATACAAATGTTTACCGCATTTACCCGATTATAAGATGAGGCTTTTCCCAAACTCATCATTCCTAAACTGCAGGATCATTTCATCTCGTATTCACAGTCAACATTTTCACATTGTTTTGTAGAGCATATAGAGGTCATAATACATTTAGAGATGAAGCTTTGACTCTGAGGTCACATGCAGGTCAATTCTGAAGAATTTGGAAGGGCAGGGAAAGGGTGGAGGGAGGGATGACAGATGCCTTCTCAGGTCCCACCAAAACCTTTGAAATTGCAATGTATTCTGAATAAACAGGCAAATAATTGTGACAGCAAAGATATAAATTTCACAGCTGTACTGTCAGGATAATGATTAAAAACAGTGGTACCACAAAAAAACTGGGTTAGAAGCAAAATAGGTAGAAAAGAAAACAGTCCAAATATTAATGAAAACCATATCTTTTCCTTTATTTTAACTCCTTATCATAAAACCCTGAGTTACCTCGGTTTTATTATTCTGACAGATACTAAAAATCCATAGTGTACTTGGGCAGCTTATAAATAGACCTGTGAAAAAGTAGAACTCCATTTATACCTGTTTCAGCACTGATAGTTAAGTGTTCAGCCACTATAGAGCATCTGGTACTGCGTTTGCACCTGGCTGTCGTGGTGGTTGCCACTCGGTACCATCTTTACTGTGTGCAGCTTTAGATGCTCGACAATTAAACACGTGCATTCCAGCCTTTCTCCTGTATTGTTGTTTAGGTTTACTACAGTGATCCTAAGTCTGACATTGAATTTAAGCACGTTGTTGTTGTTGTTGTTGTTGTTGTTGTTGTTGTTGTGGTCTTCAGCCCTGACACTGGTTTGATGCAGCTCTCCATGCTACTCTATACTGTGCAAGCTTCTTCATCTCCCAGTACCTACTGCAGCCTACATCCTTCTGAATCTGCTTGGTGTATTCATCTCTTGGTCTCCCTCTACGATTTTTACCCTCCACACTGCCCTCCAACACTAAATTGGTGATCCCTTGATGCCTCAGAACATGTCCTACCAACCGGTCCCTTCTTCTAGTCAAGTTGTGCCACAAACTCCTCTTCTCCCCAATCCTATTCAGTACCACCTCATTGGTTATGTGATCTACCCATCTAATCTTCAGCATTCTTCTGTAGCACCACATTTGAAAAGCTTCTATTCTCTTCTTGTCTAAACTATTTATCGTCCATGTTTCACTTCCATACATGGCTAACACTTAAATCAATACTCAACGTTAACAAATTTCTCTTCTTCAGAAACACTTTCCATGCCATTGCCAGTCTACATTTTACATCCTCTCTACTTCGACCATCTTCAGTTATTTTGCTCCCCAAACAGCAAAACTCCTTTACTACTTTAAGTGTCTCATTTCCTAATCTAATTCCCTCAGCATCACCCGACTTAATTCGACTACATTCCATTAGCCTCATTTTGCTTTTGTTGATGTTCATCTTAGATCCTCCTTTCAAGACATTGTCCATTCCGTTCAACTGCTCCTCCAAGTCCTTTGCTGTCTCTGACAGAATTACAATGCCATCGGTGAACCTCAAAGTTTTTATTTCTTCTCCATGGATTTTAATACCTACTCCGAACTTTTCTTTTGTTTCCTTTACTGCTTGCTCAATATACAGATTAAATAACATCGGAGGAGGCTACAACCCTGTCTCACTCCCTTCCCAACCACTGCTTCCCTTTCATACACCTCGACTCTTATAACAGCCATCTGCTTTCTGTACAAATTGTAATTAGCCTTTCGCTCCCTGTATTTTACCCCTGCCACCTGCTGAATTTGAAAGACAGTATTCCAGTCAACATTGTCAAAAGCTTTCTCTAAGTCTACAAATGCTAGAAACGTAGGTTTGCCTTACCTTCATATTTCTTCTAAGATAAGTCGTAGGGTCAGTATTGCGTCATGTGTTCCAACATTTCTATGGAATCCAAACTGATGTTCCCCAAGGTCCGCTTCTACCAGTTTTTCCATTCGTCTGTAAAGAATTCACGTTAGTATTTTGCAGCCATGACTTATTAATGTGATAGTTCAGTAATTTTCACATCTGTCAACACCTGCTTTCTTTGGGATTGGAATTATTATATTCTTCTTCAAGTCTGAGGGTATTTCGCCTGTCTCATACATCTTGCTCACCAGATGGTAGAGTTTTGTCAGGACTGGCTCTCCCAAGGCTGTCGGTAGTTCTAATGGAATGTTGTCTACACCCAGGGCCTTGTTTCGACTCAGGTCTTTCAGTGCTCTGTCAAACTCTTCATGCAGTATCATATCTCCCATTTCATCTTCATCTACATTCTCTTCTATTTCTATAATATTGTCCTCAAGAACATCGCCCCTGTATAAACCCTCTATATACTCCTTCCACCTTTCTGATTTCCCTTCTTTGCTTAGAACTGGGTTTCCATCTGAGCTCTTGATATTCATACAAGTGGTTCTCTTTTCTCCAAAGATCTTTAATTTTCCTGTAATCAGTATCTATCTTACTCCTCTTGAGATAAGCCTCTACATCCTTACATTTGTCCTCTAGCCATCCCTGCTTAGCCATTTTGCACTTCCTGTCAATCTCATTTTTGAGACGTTTGTATTCATTTTTCCCTGCTTCATTTACTGCACCTTAGAAAGTGAAGAAGAATGTGGCGTTATTTCATTCGAGACCGAAAGTGACGACAGTTTGCCAGTCAAGCGACAAGTACTTGCCGGTGGTGCTCTGGCCAGCTTCTACGAGATTTCTGTTCACAGGAAACCGTTGTGAAATCCACACTTAGAATTGACAGCTGCACAGAAACCTAAAAATGACTCCAAGTTTCAGATATTTCAATCGAAGTCTAGTGCACCAGTATGCTCAGGATTTTACTATTGGTGATTTTCAAAATTTTGTAACTTATAATTTTGAGCTCTAAAACCCATCTTTATATTTCAGTATGTAATGTCTTTCAGTATATAATGTTTTTCATTAATAAAAAATATCATTTTTGGAACATAATTTGAAAAAATATATATATATATATATTAAGGGGTTAATTCTCCTTGTATTATCAAAATGTAGACAGTCAAAACTGGAATTTTAGGCAGATACATAATGTCAATAAAACAGTTTGTTACTCTGATTAGTCAGGGTATGTTAAAATAAATGTTTCTAAAGAAGCCTTTCGGATCGTCTTATACTTGGGTAAAAACAGTAGTAAACTTCATGCGTGTTTGACAATTGTTGCACTCTACCTCAGTCATATTGCAGTTTTAATGGCCAGCTGCATATTTTATTTAATGTCTTGACTTACAATTCTTTTTCAACACAATTTCAGTCACAACATTTATGAGTAACTCACACGATTCTGTACTACTTCACCAGTTACGTTTTCATTATTCAGCAAAATACTCTGTCTGCACTACACTGCAAAGCCAGCAACATCACTTACATTTCAAGATGTTCTAGACGGTCGATCTCCGAGAAGGCAGCAGGTGACAGCTTCGTAGCGTGAGTGACGGAGAGCTGCCGCAAACCGGGACATCCGTGGCTGATGGCAATTACTGTGTTATCTTCCACACCGTATCTGTGTGGTAGATCCAGCACTTTCAGTTGTGGCAGTCCTCCATTCCTTAAAAATACAATCGAGTACATAGTTTATGTTGTGTCACATTATTTTGTCTTTATAATGGGGGGGAAAAAATAAGAAACAGCAACCTGACACATTCTGCTTACAATGACAGAACACACCCTGCTCACCAATTTTGATAACTTCAGGACGCTGATCAGTTGCCACAGCAAAGTAACTCTCACGAAAGGATAGGGTCACAACACTACATTTTTTGGAAACATCCACGTCAAATGAAACGAGGCGCTATCTGATTTGCACCAAGTACAATTTTAGAACACTAAAAAATAGGGAAATTGTAACTATATTAATTTTCCAGGTATCAAAATTCTAATTTAAATTTGTTTCATATATGTTCGACTGATCACGGACAGTGGGGACACGTGGATATCGAGGTGATCATTATATAGTATTGGAAAATTAAACTGGCCATAACACGAGAGTAGAGCAACATTGGCAACCTCGATTTGAGCAATAGTGAACCACGGGTCAGAAATGCACCGTCGGGAAGCTCCCGCTGTAGAACAGCAGCCGGTCAGCTGCGAGGATGTGTCTAGTTGTGTAATTTTATCAGAATCGGTGCTACTGAAGTTGTTAGAATAAAAGTTAATTCAGGTTATCTCTACATGACAAAAAAACAAACATGTAGCCTATACATTTCAGTATTAACAACACTGGATCTTACAGTACCTCATGTCAACTATCTACATGCAGTCCTGTTTCTCCAGTACCAATTAGTATCTTATTATTGACGTTACAGTACTATTAGCATAATTGGATTTAACAGTCTACCATTAAACAGTAAACATAACAGAAAATTCGTGTGTCAGGTAACTAGCCGTGGATATGTATTTAAAGTTTTACCAAGTTTGACAGACCAGCTGATACTATCATCTGCAGCTAATTTAAGTAGTAACTGTGCTCAGAGCACACACTTTTCCGTGCTCTCGTCACCGATCAGCTGTAGCTCCACAACGGTGCAGTTATGACCTACAGTTATTCAGAAAATGTTTGTCAATTCTGTGTCCTCTTCTGTGGTCTGAATCGATCAGTCTGGTTGTTGTTCTCTGTCTTTCATATGACCAAACAACTCAGTCATTTATGTCATACAACTGAGTCTGTGAAAATAAAAGTTTCTTAAAATGTATACAGCTGTGGTATGTGTCACGCCAAAGTTTCACCCGTTATCACAGACGTGCCTCGAGATAAAGGCCTCACTGACTGTGGCCGACTGGTACGAGACCTATGTTCATATTATTTGTTTACTTTGATCCTCAGTCCAGATTCTGCTTTCTGTACGCTTTCTGTTTTTTATTGGCAACAAAGTGTTTTACAATTCCTATTGCTGTCTTCTAGGACTTGGAGAGGGGACTTAGTATACAGGTTTTTAATAATGAACCCGCACCTCTTGAGATGTAAAATAAGTTTGAAGATTAGAACACTTTTGAATCTACCACTTCCCAGTGCGCGCACCTATTGAGAAGAATGTGCCGTTCTCACACGCTGTTGTAATTATGACATCACGTACTATTTTCCTCTGACTCCAACAATGGCTGCAAGTACATTCACTGGGCAGTACGTTCACAACTACAGCGATCTGCGGTGTTTCACAGACCGGCCAAACTCTCTACTTTGAAGAGAATGTCCTTCACCACGTAGAATGGAACACTAAGACGAATATTCTAAACACTGACTGTATCGTGTGCTCCTACAGCACGCGAGTCGGAGCTCATTACCTCCACTGTGTGCGTGTCTGCACACAGTGAAGTGGAAGATATGAAAGTGATCCAACCTTCAAACTTATTTTACATCCAAATGGTAAATTTGCAGACATGGGTTCCTCATCAGATTTGTTCTGCCAAGTCACCTGCACAACCCTTAGGAACCTGCAACAGGAATTGTGAAAATCTTTCTTTAAGCGTTTTTTGGAAACATGAATATGAAAAACAAAAATTGTTACACACACACTCTCTCTCTCTCTCTCTCTCTCTCTCTCTCTCTCTCTCTCTCTCTCTCTGTGTCTCTGTCTCTGTCTCTGTCTCTCTCTCTCTCTCTCTCTCTCTCTCTCTCTCTCTCTCTCTCTCTGTGTGTGTGTGTGTGTGTGTGTGTGTGTGTGTGTGTGTGTGTGTGTGTGTGTGTGTGTGTGTGTCCTCTAACTTGCCAAAGGGTTTCTTCTGAAAAACTCTACACTTCTGCTATCTAGTGCAGTGAGAGGCTTCCTTTACTTCATAATATTTACATTAGAACTGCCAGATCTTTGGCTGGTTGATTTGAAGCCACCAAATTTGTGAGTAACCCTGACAGCTGAGAGACCTAACCCCTGCTGGCTCAGTACATGTTTTCAGTAACAAACAGCACACCATACTGTACATATGCAAGGGTAAGATGACCCCAATTTTAAGACGAGCCCCCTTTTATTTGACTGGCTTCTTAAGAAAAATTAATTTTTAACATATTCTTGACCAATCAAAATTACAAACTGTTTTATTGGCAAAGTATTTGCATAAAGAGTTAACATTATACCTGTTCTAAATTTATGCCATTTTAATTGAATTAACTGTGAGTTGTTCTGATGTGATGACCTCAGAATATGGATGTTTTCATCCAAATACGTGTAGGATTTTGCTTTTGTACAGGTGTGACAATTTTGCGGTGTCTCTCACTTCCAAACACATAATCTGCTCACTGCTCTCTCATTAGCTACATAGAACTGACAACTGACACATATCCTTTCACACCCGTCATACATCACAGTGAACATTGATAACACTACAGCGGGAAACACACAACTACGCCACTGGCCCCTATGTAGACTAACTGTCTGTAGGAAAATTGTGTATCATACATATTTTATATCAGTTGTAAGGTATGGCATAATTTTTTGGGGAGTTGAAAAGGAAGCCACCTAAGAGTGTTCAAGCTACAGAAAAAAAATTATCAGAGCTATGACTGGAACAAACCTTTATTTGCAAGCCTTGACTTTCTGACCATTCCTTCCATGTTTATATATGAAACACTTCTCTGAGTTAAGAAACCCACATCTTTTTGAGGGAAATTCATTTACACATACTTATCCAACAAAACACAAACAAGATTACATGTTACATTGCCATAGACTACCATTATCTGAAAATACTGCATATTACATGGCTTTGAAGCTTAGCAAATAAAATCCATTCAAAGATGAAGGACTGTAAGCTAGAATCTACCTGTGCAAACATTGAAAATATTTAAAAAGCCAACTGCTACTACAGTGTGGATGATTTTATAAACAGAGACAAGTAGGAGATAATATATCTGTTTTGTTTTCCTTTTTTCTACATTACGTTCTATGTGTATGCTTACGTTCCCTTTTACTGGAGGTATATGTTCTTTTTAAATGTGTCGATACTTGTAAACTATCATGAGAACTATGTATCTAAATATGTAGATGTAAACACATATATTACATTTATGGAAATATGTGGTCCTTGAGGTATGTCCATATTTATAAACTACAGAAACAAACATGAAAAATACTTCCATATGCGTTATTTTAATGTATCTTGTTTTAGGTATCCTTAGGTAGGCACAGAATTATTCATTGATGAGTGACCAATATTTCAATCAAACGACTGTATATAACATGTCATGTGACAATAAAGATGTTGTGTTGGCTGAAGAGTCAACACCGTGTTACGAGAGGAGGCCAAAAGGCACGCATTTTAGCTCACGCAGGCTGGCGTAAGGAGGGAAGAACTATATTGACGTGAGATCTGGAACATGACAAGGAATTAGAATTCAGAAAGCGGACATAATTAGTTTTATACTTAACTTTAATCCATTAATGATGAACATTGCTCTTGACGGTACATGATTCACAATATTATCTGTTCAGATTATAGTAACTGAATATGGCACCTTGCTAGGTCATAGCAAATGACGTAGCTGAAGCAGGTCCGACGTATACTAACGGACCGCAGCCGATTTAAAGGCTACCACCTAGCAAGTGTGGTGTCTGGTGGTGACACCACAAAAGATTCTCTTCTGTTCTATTCCCCTCCCCACACTCATCCTAGTTCCCTGCCAAGCTGTTCCCCCACCGAGCCTCGTATAGTGCTGCTCGAGACTGTGGAACGTGTACTACAATATCTTCAGAGTGCAAGTCAGATGTAACAACAATGACAACCACAACCGATACATAAATAAAGTTCACAATCATGATTCGGTCCAATTCTTTAACTATTGCTTACCCCACGATCTACTGACATCTGTCAGTACTATCTCCTGATGAGTCTCGCCACTATAATTTACAGTCAACCTAATACGATTTATTTTGTTAATTAGAAATCTAATTCTGGATTAATTTTCCTCTCTTCTCATCTGAATGTCACCATGTTCTAAAGCTGATTAAAAGTTGGTAATGTTTCACCCATTGTTCTAATACACGAACAGCAACTGAATTTCTCACTTGCAATGCACTTGATAAATCCTTCCAGTCTCTCATAATCAAATAAAATACTGATCTGGGGTCAGAATCGAGTAATGTTTTTTGAAGGACAACATTTCCGCTTTTGAATGTTATGTTTACTTAAAAAATAGTATTAATGATTCTATCGGGAAACCTCGAGACTCGATGCAAATATCGTTTGCCCGGCCCTGCCCTTCTGAATTCTTCAAAATAAACCTGCACGTGACCTCAGCTAGCAAAGCTTCATCTGTAAATGTAGGATACCATCTATATACTCTATTAAACAATGTTAAAATGTTAATCTCAGCAGCAATAGTTTAATCTGCCAATATTACTCGATCTCATATTTTCTGAATGGCAAATTTGGAAAAAAAACCTCATCTTATAATCAGGTAAATACAGCAGTTACCTACTTGATGGGTCACTTACGTAAAAGCCAGAGCAGCTGTTCCGGGCGGTATTCGATCGGGGACGGACATCCTGAGTTCCCGCAAGTGCTTCAAGCTTCCGACGGTAGTGAACGCCTCTCTGGCCGAGTTGCGGACTATGTCATACTCATAAAGTTCCAGACGTTCCAAGCTGTCGGCATATACCGGCAGCAACGGTATGACGTACCTGTGTAACAACAGAAATGGGGCTCGTGAAAATTATTCGTCTTCTGTCACATTTGAGGAGACCACACAAACGGCATACACTATATTCCAATTCCAAATTAAGGGTTCTTATTCTGCATTTGTAACATTTCTGTGTTCGACTGTCACCTTTACATCACTTGCCACTGAAATACGACATCATTACTATTACCACCACATTAATTTGCATCGAAAGTATACCTGTGAGGGACAGATTGCGTGGGTATACATCAGACATCGTGGTGAGTGTCAGGGCACTGGGTACTAGGCCTTCTGTTGGGTACAAAATAGTCTTTCCGCTCCCGGGATTGGAATGACTCCTTACCCTCTCCCTTAAAACCCAAATCCTTTCGTCTTTCCCTCTCCTTCCCTCTTTCCTGACGAGGCAACCGTTGGTTGCGAAAGCTAGAATTTTGTGTTTATGTTTGTGTGTCTATCGACATGCTAGCACTTTCGTTTGGTAAGTCACATCATCTTTGTTTTTATATATATAGGTGCCTATCGATCTGCCAGCGCTTTCGTTCGGTAAGTCACACATCTTTGTTTTTAGATATATTTTTCTTTCCCTCTCCATCCCTCTTTCCTGATAAGGCAACAGTTTGTTGCGAAAGCTTGAATTTTGTGTGTGTGTTTGTTTTTTTGTGTGTCAGCGCTTTTGTTTGGTAAGTCTCATCATTCCACGTGGGAAAAATATATCTAAAAACAAAGAAGATGTGACTTACCAAACAAAAGCACTGGCAGGTCGATAGACACACAAACAAACACAAACATACACACTAAATTCAAGCTTTTGCAACAAACGGTTGCTTCATCAGGAAAGAGGGAAGGAGAGGGAAAGACGAAAGGATGTGGGTTTTAAGGGAGACGGTAAGGAGTCATTATAGTCCCAGGAGCAGAAAGACTTACCTTAGGGGGAAAAAAGGACAGGTATACACTCGCACACACACACATATCCATCCGCATATACACAGACACAAGCAGACATTTGTAAAGGCAAAGAGTTTGGGCATAGATGTCAGTTGAGGCGGAAGTACAGAGGCAAAGATGTTGTTGAAAGACAGGTCAGGTACGAGCAGCGGCAAATTGAAATTAGAAATTAGCGGAGATTGAGGACTGGCGGATAGTGAGAAGAGAGGATATGCTGAAGGGCAAGTTTCCATCTCCGGAGTTCTGACAGGTTGGTGTTAGTGGGAAGTGTCCAGATAACCCGGACGGTGTAACACTGTGCCAAGATGTGCTGGCCGTGCACCAAGGCATGTTTAGCCACAGGGTGATCCTCATTACCAACAAACACTGTCTGCCTGTGTCCATTCATGCGAATGGACAGTTTGTTGCTGGTCATTCCCACATAGAAGGCTTCACAGTGTAGGCAGGTCAGTTGGTAAATCACGTGGGTGCTTTCACACGTGGCTCTGCCTTTGATCGTGTACACCTTCCGGATTACAGGACTGGAGTAGGTGGTGGTGGGAGGGTGCATGGGACAGGTTTTACACAGGGGGCGGTTACAAGGGTAGGAGCCAGAGGGTAGGGAAGGTGGTTTGGGGATTTCATAGGGATGAACTAAGAGGTTACGAAGGTTAGGTGGACGGCAGAAAGACACTCTTGGTGGAGTGGGGAAGATTTCATGAAGGATGGATCTCATTTCAGGGCAGGATTTGAGGAAGTCGTATCCCTGCTGGAGAGCCACATTCAGAGTCTGATCCAGTCCTGTCACAAGTGGGGCACTTTTGGGGTTCTTCTGTGGGAGGTTCTGAGTTTGAGGGGATGAGGAAGTGGCTCTGGTTATTTGCTTCTGTACCAGGTTGGGAGGGTAGTTGCGGGATGCGAATGCTGTTTCAGGTTGTTGGTGTAATGGTTCACGGATTCCGGACTGGAGCAGATTTGTTTGCCATGAAGACCTAGGCTGTAGGGAAGGGACCGCTTGATGTGGAATGGGTGGCAGCTGTCATAATGGAGGTACTGTTGCTTGTTGGTGGGTTTGATGTGGACGGACGTGTGAAGCTGGCCATTGGACAGGTGGAGGTCAATGTCAAGGAAAGTGGCATGGGATTTAGAGTAGGACCAGGTGAATCTGATGGAACCAAAGGAGTTGAGGTTAAAGAGGAAATTCTGGAGATCTTCTTCACTGTGAGTCCAGATCATAAAAATGTCATCAATAAATCTGTACCAAACTTTGGGTTGGCAGGCCTGGGTAACCAAGAAGGCTTCCTCTAAGCGACCCATGAATAGGTTGGCGTACGAGGGGGCCATCGTGGTACCCATGGCTGTTCCCTTTAATAGTTGGTATGTCTGGCCTTCGAAAGTGAAGAAGTTGTGGGTCAGGATGAAGCTGGCTAAGGTAATGAGGAAAGAGGTTTTAGGTAGGGTGGCAGGTGATCGGCGTGAAAGGAAGTGCTCCATCACAGCGAGGCCCTGGACATGCGGAATATTTGTGTATAAGGAAGTGGCATCAGTGGTTACAAGGATGGTTTCCGGGGGTAACAGATTGGGTAGGGATTCCAGGCATTCGAGAAAGTGGTTGGTGTCTTTGATGAAGGATGGGAGACTGCATGTAATGGGTTGAAGGTGTTGATCTACGTAGGCAGAGATGCGTTCTGTGGGGGCTTGGTAACCAGCTACAATGGGACGGCCGGGGTGATTGGGTGTGTGAATTTTAGGAAGAAGGTAGAAGGTAGGGGTGCGGGGTGTTGGTGGGATCAGGTGGTTGATGGAGTCAGGTGAAAGGTTTTGTAGGGGGCCTAAGGTTCTGAGGATTCGTTGAAGCTCCGCCTGGACATCAGGAATGGGATTACCTTGGCAAACTTTGTAAGTAGTGTTGTCTGAAAGCTGACGTAGTCCCTCAGCCACATACTCCCGACAATCAAGTACCTCAGTCGTGGAACCCTTGTCCGCCGGAAGAATGGCGATGGATCGGTCAGCCTTCAGATCACAGATAGCCTGGGCTTCAGCAGTGGTGATTTTGGGAGTAGGATTAAGGTTTTTTAAGAAGGATTGAGAGGCAAGGCTGGAAGTCAGAAATTCCTGGAAGGTTTGGAGAGGGTGATTTTGAGGAAGAGGAGGTGGGTCCCGCTGTGACGGAGGACGGAACTGTTCCAGGCAGGGTTCAATTTGGATAGTGTCTTGGGGAGTTGGATCATTAGGAGTAGGATTAGGATCATTTTTCTTCGTGGCAAAGTGATATTTCCAGCAGAGAGTACAGGTGTAGGACAGTAAATCTTTGACGAGGGCTGTTTGGTTGAATCTGGGAGTGGGGCTGAAGGTGAGGCCTTTGGATAGGACAGGGGTTTCAGATTGGGAGAGAGGTTTGGAGGAAAGGTTAACTACTGAATTGGGGTGTTGTGGTTCCAGATTGTGTTGATTGAAATTTTGAGGTTTTGGAGGGAGTGGAGCTGGAAGTGGGAGATTGAGTAGATGGGAGAGACTGGGTTTGTGTGCAATGAGAGGAAGTTGAGGTGTGCTGGAAAGGTTGTGAAGGGTGAGTGAGTTGCCTTTCCGGAGGTGGAAAACCAGGAGATTGGATAGTTTTTTAAGGTGGAGGGTGGCATGCTGTTCCAATTTGCGGTTGGCCTGTAGGAGGATGCTCTGAACAGCCGGTGTGGATGTGGGAGAGGAAGGATTGAGGACTTTTATTAAGGATAGGAGTTGACGGGTGTGTTGATTGGCTGAGTGGGTGTGTAGCTGAAGGATTAGGTGGGTGAGGGCAATGGATTGTTCAGTTTGGAACTGGTATAGGGACTGATGGAAAGAAGGGTTGCAGCCAGAGATGGGAACTTTAAGTGTGAGGCCTTTGGGGGTGATGCCAAATGTCAGACAAGCCTGAGAAAATAAAATATGGGAGTGTAATCTGGCTAGGGCGAAGGCATGTTTGCGGAACAGCCATGGGTACCAGGATGGCCCCCTCGTACGCCAACCTATTCATGGGTCGCTTAGAGGAAGCCTTCTTGGTTACCCAGGCCTGCCAACCCAAAGTTTTCATGATTTGGACTCACAGTGAAGAAGAACTCCAGAATTTCCTCTTTAACCTCAACTCCTTTGGTTCCATCAGATTCACCTGGTCCTACTCTAAATCCCATGCCACTTTCCTTGACGTTGACCTCCACCTGTCCAATGGCCAGCTTCACACGTCTGTCCACATCAAACCCACCAACAAGCAACAGTACCTCCATTATGACAGCTGCCACCCATTCCACATCAAGCGGTCCCTTCCCTACAGCCTAGGTCTTCATGGCAAACAAATCTGCTCCAGTCCAGAATCCGTGAACCATTACACCAACAACCTGAAAACAGCTTTCGCATCCCGTAACTACCCTCCCAACCTGGTACAGAAGCAAATAACCAGAGCCACTTCCTCATCTCCTCAAACCCAGAACCTCCCACAGAAGAACCCCAAAAGTGCCCCACTTGTGACAGGATACTTTCCGGGACTGTATCAGATTCTGAATGTGGCTCTTCAGCAGGGATACGACTTCCTCAAATCCTGCCCTGAAATGAGATCCATCCTTCATGAAATCCTCCCCACTCCACCAAGAGTGTCTTTCTGCTGTCCACCTAACCTTCGTAACCTCTTAGTTCATCCCTATGAAATCCCCAAACCACCTTCCCTACCCTCTGGCTCCTACCCTTGTAACCGCCCCCGGTGTAAAACCTGTCCCATGCACCCTCCCACCACCACCTACTCCAGTCCTGTAATCCGGAAGGTGTACACAATCAAAGGCAGAGCCACGTGTGAAAGCACCCACGTGATTTACCAACTGACCTGCCTACACTGTGAAGCCTTCTATGTGGGAATGACCAGCAACAAACTGTCCATTCGCATGAATGGACACAGGCAGACAGTGTTTGTTGGTAATGAGGATCACCCTGTGGCTAAACATGCCTTGGTGCACGGCCAGCACATCTTGGCACAGTGTTACACCATCTGGGTTATCTGGATACTTCCCACTAACACCAACCTGTCAGAACTCCGGATATGGGAACTTGCCCTTCAGCATATCCTCTCTTCTCACTATCCGCCAGGCCTCAATCTCCGCTAATTTCTAATTTCAATTTGCCGCTGCTCATACCTGACCTGTCTTTCAACAACATCTTTGCCTCTGTACTTCCGCCTTGACTGACATCTCTGCCCAAACTCTTTGCCTTTACAAATGTCTGCTTGTGTCTGTGTATATGCGGATGGATATGTGTGTTTGTGCGCGCGAGTGTATACCTGTCCTTTTTTCCCTCCTAAGGTAAGTCTTTCCGCTCCCGGGATTGGAATGACTCCTTACCCTCTCCCTTAAAACCCACATCCTTTCGTCTTTCCCTCTCCTTCCCTCTTTCCTGATGAGGCAACAGTTTGTTGCGAAAGCTTGAATTTTGTGTGTTTGTTTGTGTGTGTGTCGACCCGCCAGCACTTTCATTTGGTAAGTCTCATCATCTTTGTTTTTATATATGTATATAAAATAGAGGGAAACATTCCACGTAGGAAAAATATATCTAAAAACAAAGATGATGAGACTTACCAAACGAAAGCGCTAGCACGTCGATAGATACACAAACACACACAAACATACACACAAAATTCTAGCTTTCGCAACCAACGGTTGCTTCGTCAGGAAAGAGGGAAGGAGAGGGAAAGACGAAAGGATGTCTCATTTGTGCTGAGCTACTACCATAGGAGTTTTGCTCTCCCAAAATCTAAATCTAGCTCTATGCCAATTAACTGTACCAGAAAGATGAAAAGTGGGTTCATACAGCTCAGAAAAAATGTGCACCTCCATTTCTTCTAGAATTCCTGTGCAAAATTCTTACCTTTTGGTGTGGTCATCAGGTGCAATGCTTGCAACAATTCCAGTGTGTATGATTTCTGATGCAGTCAGTTTCCGAACTCACCATATCTCGAGTTGAAAGGTTTTAAGTTTATTGTTCACTCGTGTCACGGATTTCCTAGGGCGCCTTTTGTAAGTTGCACAGATACCTTTGACATCTTCACTATGTGCAAGGATGACACTCACTTTTCCATTTGCAGATGCACCAATTTTCTGTGATTTTCAGTGGCACTCGTACATTTGTTTACTGGCAGGCAGCTCTCTGTCAAATTGTTATCAAAATACACATTTCACACTAACAGTGGACTCCGATTTTGTTAATTGCAGCACAGAAAACAAATGCCTCCGTGGTGTCTCCATTTTCCTACGAATGAGCAACAGCAGCACTGCACCTTTAATTGAACTTCTATGTCAACTGCTCAAAAGTTTCCACTTTTCTCTGTCTGGAGTTGCATTTCTATCCTTTATAGTATGTAAAAGATTAATCCCAGAAATATGCCACTACTCTTTGAATAACCCTGTATTTTGGCAAGTGTAGTCCTTTAAAATGACTGTCGTGTATGAGGCACAGACTGACAAGCCACAGTGGAAGAGATGCGCCGCACTAGCTCCGAATACGAGTAGGTGCGCGATCGAATGCCGGGCACTCGTGGACAGGCGATACCGAGAGGATAACCTAGGCACGTGAAGCGCCAACCCAACTGATTTTTGTAGTTCAGTTAGGCCCTGATCAGTTTGTGAGTTCACCACTATGCAACTTTACAAATCTTAATCTGAGAATGCAGCATTTGCAGTGAACTTTGTGTTTCAGTGTGAAGCTCGTATCTCTGCCTCAAATCTGTTCCTCACTACAGGATAATAACCAATACCAAGCGTCATTGCTTCTGCTGCTGCTGCTGCTGCTGCTACTACTACTACTACTACTACTACCACTATTATTATACAGTTATATCACAACCATCATCGTGTATCGGTATTTATCTACATAATTTAATTACATTTTTGTGAGTTCAATGTATCATTACAAGATATGAAATATGCACTTGTGCTGACATGAATGCATGAACAAAAGGTGTTTATGGTTTTCTTCTCTTCCCCCCCCCCCCCCCCCCCCCCCTCTCTCTCGCCTAAGTGTGAGGTTTACTTTGTTCAGATACTGTTGCCCCATGTGTCAGCGTTATCAACCATCACTGCAAATACATGTGCTCACTGAACACTATCTACAGAAAATTCTATACTGTATGTTTTTAAATTTTGAGTGCATATTCCACAGGGAGTTCTTTTTGTGTGTGCATAACAATGAAACAATGACAGTCCAGGCCACAGTGGTTCCTGATAATGGTTAATTGTGGACAACAGTTAATGTATCACAGGTAAAGGGACTCTGAAGTGCGTAACTGAACTGTAGTATACTGAATTTTTACATCCAAGTGCTGGGACCAGCTCTTGACATACAGTTAAACCCCTGCTTACACTTTTCAGTGGAATGACACACACACACACACACACACACACACACACACACACACACACACACACACACACACACACACACAAAGTGTAAGTTGCAGGAAAGTGCAAAATACAGGAAAGCATTGGAAACAAACCAAGTAAAAAATGAATAAATTTATCTTACTGTCATTCTCTTTATATTGTTCAAAATCAGAAATTATAACAATCTAAATTTTGCCTATTTAAAAAAAACTGAAATAATTGTTTTTGCTTCTTTCTAACAGCAATTTGTTGTATTCTTTTGTTAAACCACATTAAAAGAGCATTTTAATTCTACTGTCAAACTTATTACCGGTAATCATTATAAACCTATGGTAAATAAAACTTGTAACACAATATTGGTTGAAACATTAATGTTGGGAGTCTTTAATAAATGGAGAACAACAGACACAAAATCATACAGCTTGTTGTCGACAAGGAGATCACACGGTTCAGGAACATCCTGGGCGAGGAAGAGGACGGAAATTGCAACATTATGGAGCATCTCGAGGAGGAATATTTACGTCTGACACTAAGTCGTACCGACATAAGACTGCGTGCCTCGTACGGATTCATGTATTTTACACTGAAGTAACAACAATTCGTGAAAGCTCGTTATAGAGTGATGTCTTGTTTGTATAAATGACTGAAATTAAATCAAAGCTGTGGTAATACAAGACAATGAGCAGAAGGAAGGCTGCTACTACAGTCAATACTGTCAGGTCACGATCATCATTCGGGAAGTTCCTCAGCGTGCTTTCCCACCCTTCCAAACACTGCGTACCTATAAACAGGTGGCTGTGGCCAAACATGATGACAATGAAAATCTCACTTACTATGCTAACGCTGTCTGACACGATTATTAACTTTGTGTATAGTCTCCATTTTCTGCTTTGTTCCGAAGTTGACTTTGAGTAGGAATACAATGCACTTTTTGCAGATATCTGCACGAAAAACAAAGTCAAATGTTGTGATAATGTCAAACAAAACTTAAAGGTGCGGGAAATGTCGTAACACGGAATCAGTGACGACAGGAAAGTACTGAATTCAGAGAATGTGACTCCTGATTGTAATGACAAAAATGAATATAAAAAGCAAGAAAATGTAAAATGTGAGAATGTAAACACAGTGGTTTACTGTATTTATTTTCGGGAGTTTAGCATGACATTCACACGGTCACACTTTCATATGCGAGCTGCAGTAGAAAGCCATTTTTGCCAAATGTTTCACAATAAAATTACATAGTACCAAAACATATGTTCCACTACAAGCTTGCACAGTAGCATGCACAGTCCTCTCACATACGAGTTGCCAAGTTTCTCATACTGTTGCTACTGCGCAGCAAAAAGTAGAAGAGAAGTAAAAGATGACAGAATATTGCTGATGTAAATGGGAAAGTAATGGGCCCAGAATTGTGCCCTGAGGGATAAACATTTCAAAAACTTCCTCTTCCACAGGCTGTGCATACGCAATCAATCGACAGTGGCATATGTTAAATTATAAGTCCCCATTCTGAAATGACACAGTCTACCCATTAATTTAACTATGAAGCCCCATCTACAGACTAATGTGAAAAAAACTGAGAAACCCAAAATGTGCGAGTGAGACAGGTCTGCCGGGTACTACCGAATCACACAGAACTGAACTGGGAACAACTGTTAAATACAGCGGCACTATTAGCTACGAGTGAAAGTAATTACGTAATAAACGTGACAGAAGATGTTTGAAGACATAGATATGTTTACTGAACTAGACCTAGCTTAAAAGCACTGTAACAATAATTAGATGTTTCCTTAACATTTTGTATCTCATGTCCCTATGTATACGTAACGGTGAAATATGCCAAATGTCTTTTACACAGTGTGAAAAATACCGAACATACGAGAACAGTATTCGTCGAGCAAAAGTTGGCTCGAGTAAAAGTTAGACATTCGTACGAGGAGAGGTAATACTACTCACCTCGTTCCACCCACCGACCACTTTATTCGTAAGCACTTTAGGGTGTTCTTCTTGGCATTCAGAAAGTACTTCAGATCATCCGTATCGACAGACATACGTCCGAAGTCAATCTCGACCAGTCGGGGGCACCCGTCACCCAAAGGTCTCAGCACACAAGGACGCAGGACGCAAGTCGTCCCCACGTATCTCTCTTGCAGACACAGCACACGGAGGTGCTGCAGACGCGACACCGCCTCTGAAAATTTCTCGGTCTTCAGCAGCTCGTCGGGTGCCGTCAGCACGTGTATCCCGGAGCACTGCTCGACCGAGTTCTTCACCGTCTGCAACCGCACACTTCCTGTAGTACAATAACACTTCTGAGCTAAGGAGTGGGATACACTGAAACAAAAGAGGCACTATTCATGGTCGTTCAAACAGATGCTTTCTGCCTCTTCTGAAGCACCTGACCAATTTCCAGCAACAGAAGTTGCACAGCAGCTAAACAGATGGCCACAGAGGAAGTCAGTAACTGCGGTGAACGAGAGGAAAGCACCCGCACTGTCCACGCTCACCAAACTGACTTCCTATCAGCTAACAGGTGTCCTCCCTTCTGATGACTCCCGAGTCAGTTCGTATTGTCGATGTCACAGCTGCTCGCACCACCGTGTGTCTTTTTTTATCCCAGGAAACACTCTGAATGGCCTACATTTCAGAACAACTGAACTCTACTCTTCTCCTTGTTGTTAATTGACTATGTGCCACCCCAGTAATCATGTATACATTGAGACAAAGTAGTTACTGGGCAAAAGCTCAATGGATCAGAATGGAAATACATTGGTGGAGTTTCCTCAGTTCAGAAGGAGTTTTTCAGTAAAAAATGCTTACTACCCAAAAGGTTCATTTAGGTCCATTATGGTTTATTTAACGTTTTTTTTTTTTTTTTTTTTTGAGTTGTTTTAAGCTGTAATACAATACCAATGCAACACTTGACCAAAATTATTTCATAAAACAAACTATCACATACAAAAACGGCATTAAATGTGTGATTACATATGAGTTAATGTGTTAATGTTCAGCATGTGAACAAGAAAAGGTTTAGTAAAGGTTTGAAATTATGTTTGAAGTGTGCTGAAAGTCAATAGCCATCCTATTCATCAAACACTGGAGGAGTATTATTCGGATAACTTTTTTCTGTTTTAAGCAAAATGCAGTCTTTCAAACGTCTCAGTGCTTACGATTAAATATCTCCCTGGATATCACAAGATATGTTTAATTCAGTTGATGAAAGGAGAAAATATAAAAATCCAGCAAATGAAGCAGTTGAAGGGAAGTACACACATCTAAAAAATGAGATTAACAAAAAATCCAAAATGGCTAAGCAGGAGTGGTTTGAAGACATAGGATACAGAAGTATATATAACCCAGTGAAAGATAGATACCACCTGAAGGAAAGTTAGAGAGACATTTTCAGAAAAGGAAAGCATCTGTACAAATAACAAGAGGCCAGATGGAAAACCAGTCCTAAGCAAGAAGGGAAAGGTGACTGGTGGAGGGAGTATGCAAAAGGTGTACACAAGGGAAATGAACTTGAAGGCAATATTATGGTAAAGCAAGAGGATACAGATGAAGACGAGATGGGAGATACGATACGATACTGCGAGAGTCGAAACGAGGCCCCTAGAATAGACAACATTCCCTCTGAACTAATGATATCCTGGTATGTAAGATATATGAGACAGGTAAAGTACCCTCAGACTTGAAGACGAATATCATAATTCCTATTCCAAAGAAATCAAATGCTGACAGGTCTGAATATTACCAAACTAACAGTTTCATAAGTTCTGGTTCCAAAATAATAGCACAAATTCTTTTCAGGTGAATCAAAAAACTGGTAGCACTCGACCTCGGGGAATATATTTTTGGATTTCAGAGAAATGTAGGGACACCCGAGGCAATACTGACCCTATGACTTACCTTAGAAGATAGATTAAGGAAAGGCAAGCTTACTCTTATAGATTTTGTAGGGTTGCAGACAGCTTTTGACAATGTTAAGCGGGATACATTCTTTAGTTCCGAAGGTAGCACATGTAACGTGTCAGGACCAAAAGGTTGTATACAACTTGTACAGACACCAGGTGGCAGTTACGAGTTGAGGGGCACGAAAAGGAAGGGAGTGAGACAGGGTTTTAGCCTATCCCCGATGTTATTCAGTCTCTACACTGAATGATCAGTAAACAAAACTACAGAAAAAATTGGAGTAGGAATTAAAGTTCAGAGAGAAGAAATAAAAACTTTGAGGCTTGCCGACGACATTGTAATTCTGTCAGGCAACAAAGAACTTGGAAGAGCAGTTGAACCGAGTGGATAGTGTCTTATAAAGAGAAGATAGGATACAAAGTAAAACAAAGGTAATGGAATGTAGTCAAATTAAATCAGGGGATGCTGAGGGAATTAGATTCAGAAACGAGACACTAAAAGTAATAGATGAGTTTTGCTGATGAGGGCTTAAGTAGAAAGGATATAAACTGTAGACTGGTAATAGCAGGAACAGAGTTTTTTAAGAAGAGAAATTTGTTGACATGAAACATGGATATAAGTGTCAGGAAGTTGAAATGTGGTGCTACAGAAGATTGCCAAAGATTAGACGGATAGATCATATAATTAATGAAAAGGTACTGAACAGAACTGGGGAAAAAAGAAATCTGTGGCATAACTTGACTAAAAGAGCTCAATGGTTGACAGGACACATTCTGAAAAATCAAGCAATTACCAGTTTATTACTGGAGGGAACTACTGGGGGTAAAATCATAATAAAATAAGAGAAAGCAGAGTTCACACAGAAAGATTTAGGTTTGTTATTCCTGCGCGCTCTTCAAGAGTGGAACGGTAGAGTGGTAGCCTAAGTGTGGATCTATGAACTCTCTGCCAGGCACTTAATTGTGAATTGCAGAGTAATCGTGTAGATGTCAAAGGGACATACAGAGTGTACATAAAGTCCAGGAATACTTTCAATTATTTATTGTGCAAGAACTAAACATTGTACAGATGTCATACATATTGCATTTTGAAGAGAAACTATGAAAGTTTTTTGTACAAAAATTCGATGTGCAAACCACGAGTGGTTATCAAATTCTTGCCGTACCCGTCCCAGCACGGCATAGTCGACTGTGGCAGTCGCTTCCCGTATTCTCTCCCAGAGCTCTGCTACATCACGTGATAAAGGAGGTACATACACCAGGTCTTTAATGGTCCCCACACAAAAAAGTCACACGGAGTGAGATCTGGCGATCAGGGAGGCCATTTCGTGAAACAGCTGTCCCCTTCTGTAGCACGGCCGATCCATCGATGCGATAGCTCCGTGTTCGGGTACCCACGAACTTCACGACGAAAATGGGGTGGAGCCCCGTCGTGCTGAAAGATGAACGGAAAGTCCGATTGCATTCGAGGCATCAGCCATCGCTGCAACATGTCCGGGTAGGAATGTCCAGTGACAGTGCTCTCGACCAGAAGAATCACCCGTACAGTTTTCGACATGACGAGGCACAAAAAAACACTTACCTTTGGGGAATCACGCTCAAATTCAATGCATTTGTGTGGATGCTTTGTAGCCCAGATTCGACAGTTACGCCTGTTCACTTTCCCATCAGTGTGAAAAGTAGCTTCACTGTTAAAAATTTAGCGATCAACAATGCCATCCGCATTCTCATTCAGTTGTTGCAACTGTGAACAAAACTCAAAATGCTCATCTTTGTTGTCGCCATTGAGCTTCTGCACTAACTCCAATTTGAACGGTTTCACAGACAGCTTCTGTCACAGGACTTTCCGCACTGTCATCGGAGCCATTTTGAGTTCACGGGATGCGTGACCTACCAATTTCTTTGGACTGCTTACGAATGTCCCTCATATGTGCTCCACATTCACTTCACCCACACTGGGACATCCGCTCGTCTTGCCGGGCACGAGAAATCCGTCTTAACGAATTTGCTGTGCCAGCGGTAAATAGCCTTCCTTGTCGGTGGCTTCTTACTGTACTCGGTTCTAAACATCTGTCGAACAGCTGTAGCACACTCGTTTTTGTCAAACTCCGACAGAAAGAAAGCTCGCTCTGCACCTGAACTCACCACATTTGCGACTAGTGCCAACTATCGGCAAATTACCCAACTATGCTGTGGCGGTATATGTGAAAAAAACTTTCAGGTTTTCTCTTCAAAATTACATATGTATGATACCTGTACAATGTTTAGTTCTTGTGCAATAAATTATTTGAAGTGTTTTTGGGCTTTATGTACACCCTGTATATTGCAGTTATTTCAAAATGACGGAGCCTGCACAGGACAGAATAACTGTAGTGTGAAGAGCTGCATCAAACCAATCTTCAGACTGAAGACATCAACAACCATATCTCCTAATCTATCTGTGCTATGTGTGGATACTGTCTGCAAAACATGTTGAAAATAGAGTTAGTAGTGAAGAAGTAATAGAGTAATGCCTGATGTGGATGTTTCACTGCATGAACAGTGAAAATGTGATAAGTGATGAAATTTTTTCCTTTCATTATTTTGTGTGCGTGTGTGTGTGTGTGTGTGTGTGTGTGTGTGTGTGTGTGTGTGTGTGTGTAAGTATACAGTCTGGGTAATTTGTGTGCTGTGTGTTATGCAGCCTCAAGATGTGCACAATTTTGAACTGTAATACTTGTTTTATTACATTAAATCTTTGACTTAGGATTATACCTCTCAATGGGTATATTATGACAGCATTTTCTTTTAAGGTCAGACAGTAATTATATGAAGTACCGAAAATCAATTGTTTGTTGCCCCTGTAGGCTATTACGCAGCCAATCTGCAATGGGGACCATTATCGTGTCAGCCATTTAGTGATACGGATTTCAGCAGTTTCAATTAAAGCAAGCAAAAAACAATGCCACAGATATCTCTAATAAGCCAACCAGAAACTGTTTCATCCACAAAACAACACTGCAACCTATTTATACAGAAGCAATGCCAAGCTGGTTATTTCGGCTCCTAATACCCAATGTGAGTATTTGCAAGCACAGGAAAAGTGATGGAAAGGTGAAGAGAAAGCTAACAGTCTGAGCAAACAAGACTTGGTGGCTGCCAGTTCACTGACCCCTTCTGAAGTACACCCACAACTCCCACACTCATCCATCCCATGCACCCGCACGCAACTCACTCGCACGCGACTGCCGTCTCGAGCTGCTTGGGCCAGGGTGCAAGCTACTGCTGTGCAAGATGGGAGAAAATCTGGGTGGTGGGAGTAAGCTGGGGGCAGGAATGGGAAGGGATGGCAGGATAGAAGTGGGGGACGGTAGAGTCCTGCTTGTGGGAGCATAAGGGACAGGCTGGGTGTAGTAACCAAAACCAACTGCGGGAACGCCTTCGGCTGCAGATCGGAGCCACCAGGTGGGGAAGCCGCCGGCGGTGGAGCACGCAACACCGGGTAAACACGAGGACGAGTCAGACGACAGACCAATGACAACCGACAACAACCGACCACGACCGACTATGACCGACACAACGAGGAAGAGATAAACAATGGGGGCTTGTAGAAACCACAACACCAAACACCGACAGTAAATCCACTCAGAACCAGAGCCAGGCAAATGTCAACAATGAGCAATGACCAGAACGCAGTACTGCAGAGAGAGAAACGAAATCCAGAGCGAGTACCAGACTGGCCGGACTAGGGCAGAGCGGGTACCTGTACACGAAACCGGAGAGAGCGGCTATTGGCCGCTGTCTGCGGTGGTACCCTTCCTGCGCGAGAGCCGCTGCGCGGAATAGCCGCCGCGGACATGGAGCCCTCTACGGGCTGACCACGTCCATTTGTTCTGGTGCGTGTTCGACTTCCACAGCGGGAGGTACTAGAGTGGGGAGAGGGGAGGGCAACTAGGTGCAGTCGGCAGATTAGAGAAGGGGCACGGGGTGGGAAAGGAGAGTGGAAAAGGAAGAAGTGCAGTGCTGAGGGGTAATGAGGAAGGGGACAGGTGGGTGAAGGACAATGGGCAATAACTAATGAAGCTTCAGCCTGGGAGGGTTATTGGTACTCGGGATGTATTGCAGGGAGAGTTACCACCTGCAAAATTCAGAGAAACTGGTACTGTTAGGAAGGACACAGTTTGCCGCTAGTGGTTCGTGCACACAGACGGCCTGACAGTTGTCGTGCCTACTTAGAAAGCAGCACAGTGGTTGCGACTTAGCTCATAAATCACACGATCGGTTTCACAGGTAGCCCTGCCTTCGATGGGATTAGGTAATGCTTGTGACCGGAATTTCATTTATTATCATCCTTTGCATCATTTACATGATATAGGAAATGTCATAATACTGTCCAGGATATGCACAGCAGAATATTACAAATTTCTATCAAACACATAAAATTAACATTGTATAATATGTTGAAAATTAAAACATGCTCCTTTAACATGTACCGTATGTGATGAATTTATATATATTTAGTACATTTTCGAAAACATATTGCACATAATTTAGAGTTAAAAGAGTATAAAGGAGACATAGAATTGACAATGAGAACAACATGATATTGACAATACAACTATCAGTTAGTGACTTAAGGATTCAAAATATTCCTCTATGCTATAAAAACATTTATTTAGCAGATACTTTTTTAATTCCGACTTAAATTTTCCTTCATCTTCTGTTCGCCTGATGCAGTGTGGCAGAGCATTATAGAGCACCCCCTGTTAACTTCCCAGAATTTCTTAAGCTCGAACCTTGCCTCACCGTAATTTAATCCACAGTGGCTCACATGTTTTTGAGTTTTTGTTTTCCTTGTTCTTTCTACATGCAGATTCTTACAGATATGTGTATTGTAGTCATGAAGATCTGAATTTACACGTAAACTACTCGAGTGTGTTCTTGTATGCAGTATGCTTTTTAATATGTGCAAAGATGGTACTGTAAGTATGTTTAGCGGCATGAACAAGGGATTGCAGTGTGTTTGTGGAGAGCTGTGTGTAATAATTCTAATGGCCCTTTTCTGTAATTTAAAAACCTCTCTCAAGCGACATTTAGTTGCACCCACAATGTTATTCCATAGGATATAATAGAATCGAAATACGCCATATACACTAATCTTGTACACTCTGCACTGCAAACTCTGGAAATTATTCTCAGTGCAAAACATGCTGAACTGAATTTGTTTGGATATGTATGTGACACGGGCTTTCCAGCTCAAGTGTTGATCAATGTACATGCCCAAAAATTTTGTACAGCAGACTTTCTGTCTGTCTTATTACATAAAACCACTGTTGCACCCTCTTCACAACTTTTTCAGCTGTACTGAATAAGGATTTGCTGTCATCACTTATAATTATGCTTGTATCATCTGCAAATAACATAATTTTTGATGATCTGTTCGGCCTTTCAATGTCATTTATATAGATTAGGAATAATAGGGGGCCACTATCTTATGCGTATCCTCATTTTTGAATAATGGTTTAACCTTAGAAATTTTCAGCCTTTTGGGGAACTCACCTTCACTGAATGATAAATTGACAATATCTACCAGTGGTTCCAAGATTTGTGAGCCGACTTTTTCTATTATTGTCACTGACACTTCATCCAGTCCTGCAGACATTTTAGATTTCATACTGTTAATTACTTTCAATATTTCATATGTATTAGTGGGACTTCTTATCATGCTACTGACTACTTTTGGTGCTGTTGTTTGGTAAGGCTCTTGCTTAATTTGTCAGGTACACTTAGAAAGTAGTTGTTAATGTAATTGGGCAAGACTTCCTTCTTTATTTCAATGTTATCACTAGATTTAAGTACAATATCCTGGTCTTTAGAGCTTTTTCCTATTTCTCTTTTAACAATTTCCCATGTGGTCCTTGATTTATTGTCTGATTTCCTTATTAGTCTATCATTACTTAATACTTTTGCTAGGTTAATTATCCTTCTATATGCCTTTTTGTAGTTACTAACATATTTTTTTAAAAGTAATGTCGGTATTGGTTTTCATTTCAGTGTTTAGTCTTTTCATAGTCTTGGAAGAGTTTTTAATGCCAGACATGAACCAAGAATTTGTGTGTGTATGGCTAGATGAGTTGATTTTAACTAATCTTTTTGAAAAGCACATCTCAAAATCTGTCATGAAAAGAGAGAGAGCATCTGTATCAGTTTGTGACAATACTTCTGCCCTAGATTGGTTAGTCAGTGTGATACCAAACTGGTTGCAGTTTTCGGGAGAGAAAATTCTCTTATACATGTGATGTACTGTTTTTGTATGTATTGGAACTGTGAGCACTTTAATAATAAGTGCATTATGATCAGATATTCCTAGGTCGATATTCAAAACTTCTGTATCTGGGCTTTCTATATTTGAAATTATATTATCTATGAAACTTTTTTGAAGTGTTTGTTACCCTTGTAGGACTGTTTATGTTAGAATATAGGTTGAAACTATGTGAAATATTGAGGAATTTAATTTTAAATGAACTACCTACCAACATATTGACATTAAAGTCCCCACATACAATTACTGATGTCTTCTCATCATGTAAGAAGCTCAGCAGTTCTTGAGTCTACTTAAAAAAATTCTGGGTCATCACATGGTGATCTATACACTGACATGACTGTTATTTTCCTATTTTTTACACTCATTTGCACTGCTGTTGCCTCAAAATGTTTTTCTATGCTCAGGAGTTCAGCTTCGGGTCTGTTTTTCACTTTAATATCTGATTTTACATAAATGCAGACACCCCCATTCTTGGCTTCCTTCCTATAAAAATGATCAACCAAGGTATATGGGGAAATATTAATGTATTCTAATTCATAATTTTTGCACCAGTGCTCTTGATTACAAATGCAATCAACACAATATTCACTGGCCTCAATCTCGAGATCTAGAATTTTATTTTTGAGACACTGTATATTAAGGCTAAGTAATTTTAAGATGTTGCAACTTGGTTGAGAGGACCTCTTCCTTGTATTGTCCAGTGTCAACGGTTTCTTCATATTGAGGCTGGGTACCAAAAATCCTTTAGGGACAGAGGTTTCGTCCATCTCGTCTTTCTTTCTTCTGTATGTGTCGCAACTTTGATGCGACTCGCTGGCCGTAAGCACATTTCTTGCTAGTGATGCTGCTGTATAGTCTGTAGCTGTTTCTGATACTGTTGGAGCTGTTGTGGAGGCTTTATTTGCCTCAGCTACTTTTGTGGCAAGTGAAGATTCTAGTGCTGGATCTGTTGCCGGTGAATTAGTTTCATTTTTATGTTAGAGAATTTCAGTTGCTGTGATGGGTGGTGGTAGTGGTATGGTACGGATATTCTTGTCTTCAACTGCTAACACTGCATTAAGTATTTCTCGACTAATGAATGCTTTTCCAAGTTTATTTCTGTGTAGCTGGTAAAATGACTTCTTTCTGAAGACGGTACATTCACATGTGTGGCATTCGGGAAGCTTCGGCATATTTTTTCAAATTTTCTATTAGTAACAGCGATTTCTTTGTTGACACAAGATTTTTACATCAGATTGTGTCTTTGTGGTATACTTGCAGTATAGAAGTTCACATTTGTAATTTTCTGTAGAGTGCTTCTTAGTGCTCTTGTGGGAAGTTTACCCTCATTCCTATAAACGTCATTAGCACCCCCGATTATTAAACAGTTTCTTCTGGGCTCCAAAAAATGCTCACAGTGTTTTAGAATTTCACTCAAGGGAGCCCCTGGTTTTGTCATTCCACTAACTTTAAACACAGTTTGCGTGTTACACATGATACCAGCTAAGCCCTCTCCATGACTGTCTGAGAGCATGTAAATATCTTCTTTGTTCTTCTTACTTGTGTTCGTCACGTTCTCACAATACGTATGTTCACTGAAAATTATAGTACCGGTACTTCCTCGCTCGTTATTACAAGACTTTGTACTCGACTGGTTTTTAAACTCTGCATTTGGTGAAAGTACTTTGTTTCTTTCGCTATTTTCACATCTTTTAGACTCGTCACAGGTTTTTTGCCACTGGGAGACTGAAGTTTTTCTCGTTACGGTTAACACGAGGGAACTTTTTAGGCCATATGAAGTTATCATTTGGCCCATTTAAAAAAGTGTCACTACACTCTGAATTGACTCCTATCACTTTTTCAAGCTTTGTACGTACAGTTTGGCTGACAAGATCGTATTTTAATGAAGCAGTCACACAGCCTTCTCGATATTCTTTTCGCAAAAACAATAAATCACGATAACTACAGTGCACATTCCCACAGTCGCAAGTCGCATTTCTTTCTTCTAAAGTATTTAAACATTGTCGACGGATCCATTTTTGGGACCGTGGGCATAATTTAACACCATTTCTCACCTTCTTACTACATTTTACACACACAGGATTTAAAAACTCTAATTTTCCGCGGATCTGTCGAGTAGTACGTCTATACGCGGCGCCACCATCTCAGTACGTAGATGGTGATGGAAGAACATACGGAACAGGTCTCACATCTCGTTTTTTTTTTTTACACAGATACGAGCTAGAGGCGTAGGGTAGGGAGCAGAGGCCGTCTAGGGACGGACGAGGATATCGCGTACGTTCGGTGGACAGTGGAATACCAGCTTGGGAGGGATAGTGGGCAAGATGTTCCTCAGCTCGGGGCACGGCGAGAGGTAGCCGAAACCCCGGCAGAGAATGCGATTCAGTTGCTCCGGTCGTGGGCAGCACCGAGTCACGAGAAGAACGGTCCTCTGCGGTCGGACAGCGGGACTCCGGAAGGTGGCGGCTGACCGGAGAAATAAGGCACGGGATATCTGTTTCTGCACGAGGTCGGTCCGTGAAGGCGTCAGCGGGAGGCACTGCTCGTCACTACAGATGCGACGGCCGGGAGTGGCTGGGCTGTTCAAAGGGGACAGGGGTTTCTCTGTACGGAACGGGTGTCAGCTGTGCCTAAGTGGAGGTACTGCTCGTGGCCGGTAAGTTCCGTGTGGTTAGAGGTGCCGAAGTAGCAGCGCTCGAGGTGGAGGACAATATCGAGGAAGGTGGCTTGTCGGGTTGAGGAGTACCAGATGAAAGTCGGTCAGGGTGACAGGAAGGAGGTTGTAGATCTGGAATTTTTCAGGTGTAGCATTCAGTATTGGCAACGCTGTGGGCATCAGGAATGTTAGTGTAATGGGAGGGGGCACCAATAGTGACGAGCAGGCACCGTGCAGTAAAGGAACTGTGGAGAGTCTGAGGAGAAAATGGTCGGTGTCTTTAAGATAGGAGTGTAGGTTGTAAGTAATAGGCTGAGGGTGTTGGTCTACAACAGCAGAGATTCTCTCAGTGGGGGCACAGTAACGGTGGGTGGTTCAGTTCATGGAGCATATAGAAAGTAGGAGTGCAGTGAGTGGGGGAGTGGTGGGGGGGGGGGGATCGGAGGAGGAGGAGGAGGAGGAGGAGGAGGGAGGAGGAGGAGCAGGAGGAGGGAGGGAGGGGGAGGGAGGGAGGGAGGGAGAGAGAGAGAGAGAGAGAGAGAGAGAGAGAGAGAGACTGAGACTCTGGGGAGAGGTTGTGCAAGATTTTAGGAGAGTCTGGAGACCCTGCTAGATTTCTAGAACAGGGTCAATGTGGCACGGTTTGTGGATGGACAAATCAGACAGCTGGTGGAGCCCTTCTGCCACGTAATCCTTGCAGTTCAAAGCCACAGTGGTGGAGCCTTTGTCAGCAGGTAGGCTTGCAAGGTCAGGATCAGTTTTTACATGGTGGATTGAGTTCTTTCTCCAGATGGAAAGTTAGTTTACACGTCGAGGAATTTGGGGAATGACGGTGAAGCGAGGTCCGAGCTTAAGAAATTCTGGGAAGTTAACAGGGGGTGAGTTGGGGGCAATGGGAGGGAACTGAGTCGGCCAGGTCCGACATTAGTCTTTGGTCGAGTCTGGTGGGTAGGGTCGGTAGCAAACAATTTTTTCCACTGCAGAGACCAGGAGAAGGAGAGAAGTTCCTTAAAAAGTCCAGCAGGACTGAACTTTGGAACCAGGCAAGAGGTAAGTCCTTCAGAAAGGACTTTCTGGGGCTAAGTCTTTCGGAGGAAAGATCACGACTGTGTTTCGGGTCTATTTAGGTTCTGAATTCCAGACGGTGGTGGAAGGGAGTTTTTGAGGGTGGGGTAAAAGTACAACATTAGCAAGGCAGGGTTTATCAGCTATGAGGCGACGTGTGGGAGGTTCGGAGGCTTTTGTAGAGGTGGTACAGAGTTGCCGAGCATGCTGTCCGACACGACATTCTTCATTTTAATGACTGCTTCACAGCCTGTGCCACTTGGTTCCTTCCTACCACCACCAGCTTTTTCTGAACTGCACAGCTGGGAACTCTCGCAATATATCCTATGTTCTCGTAACTCTCCTCGCCACAACCTCTGTCGATAATTGTCTTTAACCCACCTATCCTATTCTCTGTCCCCACTCCAGCACTACACAGCCTTCTATTCCACCAATGCACCCACAGTCCTTTTACTTCTCTCCTTTCCCGCACCCCCCTCTCCCCAACTCTCCGCTCTCTGTCTAACACCCCGGCTGCACCTAGCTGCCCTACCATCTCCCCTCCTCATTCCTGTATGTTCCCACAAGCAGCACTTTAGTGTCCCCCACCTCTACGTGCTATCCCTCCCATCCAGTCTCATCCTCACCCCCTCTACCCAGATTGTTTCTCCCATTACATGCAGTTGCTCACAATCTGGCCTCGGCAGCCTGAGACAGTGGGCATGTATGTGAGTTCTATTTGCATGCGTGCATGTGCGGTGTGTGTGTGTGTGTGTGTGTGTGTGTGTGTGTGTGTGTGTGTGTGTGTGTAATCCAGAAGGAGGCCTTTCAGCTGTAAGTTTACTTGTTCAGCACTTTTTGTTTTATCTGAGACTCAGCATCTCCGTTATACGGTGAATAGCAATCTATCAATAGCAATCTTGTCATTACTCAATCCCGGATTTCCCATCTTTTAATAAAAAGAATGTAACACTTACCGAATAGCCGAGCTTCTGGGCGGCGTGCAGGCAGAGATCTGCGAGTCTCCGGCATTTGTCGCAGAGCACGTTGATGACGTGGGGGCTGACGGCGCACCACATGTATACTTTACGCAGGTTTCGGGCACTGCGGAAGATACGCATCGCCTCCCGCTCGGTCCTGCCGCTCTTACAGTTCTCCGAGTTGCAGTGCCTCGAGACCCTGTGGAATAGCAATATGTCGACAGTTCACTCCTGAATAGTATCTCCGACTGGCAGGACAGAGAATTTGTCAACACACTGTGACAGTCTATTTTAGCACCCACAATCGAAGTGCTGTCCCGTGCGAAACCAGAAGTGAACAGATAGGAAAACCAAACAATAACAAACACAAGCACAAAAATAGGGGGGGGGGTGGGGGGGCATATCAGCACAAATGTTAACTTTCAAAACCAGTGGTTCTGATGTTGATGGGAAGGAAGGATCATTAATAGTAGTAATTTCACCTTTATAAGGCATCCATGGAGAAGAAATAAAAACTTTGAGGTTCCTGATGACATTGTAATTCTGTCAGAGACAGCAAAGGACTTGGGAGAGCAGTTGAACAGAATGGACAGTGTCTTGAAAGGATAGTATAAGATGAACATCAACAAAAGCAAAATGAGGATAATGGAATGTAGTCGAAATAAGTTGGGTGATGCTGAGAGAATTAGATCAGGAAATAAGACACTTAAAGTAGTGAAGGAGTTTTACTATTTGGGGAGCAAAATAACTGATGATGGTCGAAGTAGAGAGGATATAAAATGTAGACTGGCAATGGCAACGAAAGCGTTTCTGAAGAAGAAAAAATTTGTTAACATCGAGTGTAGATTTAAGTGTCAGGAAGTCGTTTCTGAAAGTATTTGTATGGAGTGTAGCCATGTATAGAAGTGAAACATGGACAACAAATAGTTTGAACAAGAAGAGAATAGAAGCTTTTGAAATGTGGTGCTACAGAAGAATGCTGAAGATTAGATGGGTAGATGACATAACTAATGAGGAGGTATTGAATAGAATTGGGGAGAAGAGGAGCTTATGGCACAACTTGACTAGAAGAAGGGATCGGTTGGTAGGACATGTTCTGAGACATCGAGGGATCACCAATTTAGTATTGGAGGGCAGTGTGGAGGGTAAAAATCGTAGAGGGAGACCAAGAGATGAATACACTAAGCAGATTCAGAAGGATGTAGGCTGCAGTAGGTACTGGGAGATGAAGCAGCTTGCACAGGATAGAGTAGCATGGAGAGCTGCATGAAACCAGTCTCAGGACTGAAGACCACAACAACAACAACAAGGCATTTATGAGGTCTGTATCTTGGCTGAGGGTCTCCCTGGGTATTTGTCAGGATTATTGTGGGCATCGGGTCCACGAAGTACAGAAATATGCGAACTACAAGTTATTAGCCATCACCACTTTATTTCTATGAAAACATTTATAATAACGTGCTTGCTACACCGACCTGTCATAACATGTGACCTCCTATCATGAACAAATATAGATTTGTCAATACTTCATTGTGAGTTGAGAAAGACACGATTCTGCATCAGAACCACGCGCATCGGCAACTGTTGTGCCTGTGGAGGCAGCCAGTGACGCAACACAACTCCTGTGCATGTGTGTGTGTGTGGGGGGGGGGGGGGGGGGGGTCTGCAATGTGAGAATAAAAGTGCTGAAAACCAAAGCGTAGGTTGAAACGACTGAAGGTTGTTAGACAAGGAGACATTATAATCTCCATCATTCTTTCCGAGCCATTTTGGACACGGCTTATTGAACTGAGTAGGTTTGACTTAACAAGTCTACGTAAGTTTTGTGAAGAAAATACACATTAATGCAATTGATATCTCACAAGTTATCTGGTACAGATTAAAAATGTGGTGTAACAGTTCTTAATAGCAATGCTAAAACAGATGGATCAGAAATCCAACAAGCACATAAAGGCACAACTGTCAAGAATAAAAGGTAAAGGAACGCTAAACCATATTAAATGTTGATAGCACTTGAGATACTTAGACTTCCAAAATTAGACTGTATAATGATAAGCATTTTAATGAATAGGAACAATTACTGCTGGAACACTACTACTACTACTACTACTACTACTACTACTACTACTACTAGTAGTAGTAGTAGTAGTAGTCAAACAAAAGAAGCAAGGGAGATTAGCATTTAACCTACTGTCGACAATGAGGCCACTAGAGATGGAGCTGAAATTCAAATACAGTTTTTATTTTCCTTTGTGCATAGCACAAATTTTTGGAGACTGTCTACTAAAGTTTTTTCTTTCATTTTTGTACTTATTTTACAAGAACCTTCTACAAAGTCAATTATAAGTAACAGGCACAAACAACAACATCAGCTACAAATTTTATACTTTTGTTTTTAAACAAAATTCTAACTATCTTATTTGTTTTTATTGACAATCACCTGTGATTATGCGCGTCATGGGTATATCAGATGCAGAATCTGCCAGTTGTCCACTGTGAATTAATTCCAGAGGTGATACAGTTGTCATGACAAGACAAAGATCATGTGTAGCAATAATTGTTTCTGTATATGTGTACTAAGAATAGACTAATTTCACTGTCAATTTAGCCATATGTATCTGCTTTTTCTTATGTTGAAAAATTTCATATATGAGACAGATCAAGTAAACTATAATAAAACACGATCTCTCTTTCGCATTATTGTTCTTAGAGTTAACGTGTATCACTGTTTCTTATTAACAATACATAAATGAATTTTTCTTTAAAAAGTAAGTAGAGATGAGCCTTTCAACATAATTAATTATTCTGAGACTGTTTAATGAAAACGTGTTGGACTGTTATTGCAGTTTTATGTAATTTGGTATTTAAGTACTGTTGCTGCCGAGAAAGTTTCAGCAAGACCAAAATGTGCTTTTAATTTATTGTCATTTGTTATTTTTTCTTTTTTCAGTTTGTGTGGTTTTGTTGCTCTGAATGAATTTTCAACCTCAAGCACAGTGTGCACCAATTTGAAGTCTAATGGCAGATTAAAAGTGTGTGGCTGACCAAGACTCGAACCTGCCAGAAAGTTGCTTATCAGTGTACACTCCACAGTAGAATCAAAATTCATTGCAGAAACTACGTTTTAGGCAACAGCTGAGCCATTTCTGGGTACGATCATTTCTTTAGGGAGTGTCGAGACTGCGAGGAATGTCACAGAACTTGTGTAAAGTTTCGAAGGTAGGAGATGAGGAACTGGTAGAAGTAAAGTTGTGAGCACAGGTCGTGAGTCGTGCTCGGATTGTTCAGTAGGCAGAACACTTGCCCGTGAAAGGTAATGTACCACTCCGGCACACAGCTGTAACTTAACAGGGAGTCGCAGTAGTATTATAATTACATTCTGTACACTACAACTGCAAACTACAGACTGATTCAAGTTGATTTGTATATAATTTTGAGAGTGAACAATATACTTAGTAAGTTTAATGCTTTGAGTTACAATAGTAAATATGAGAATTGAGGAGGTTATCTGTATAAAAAACTGAATTCTCAACTACATTACAAGCATTTTAGTCACGATGCATACAAGTGGCTAAGAGGTCTGTCAAGATCACAGTACAGGACTGTCGTCATTACCGGGCGATTGTAACACAAACTGTTAATGTTCTTTACTTTTGTTGTTGCAGTAAAAGTAGTACTATTTGGGTGCAACTGACACTTTGCAAAGTGCTCATACACTTTTTTGATTTCACCGAATGCTGTTTTTCAGGTACTACTGCTGCCGAGTGGGTGCTGTTCGACATGCAACTGATTGGAAACAGATTTGCGCAGAAAAACGGAGTTACACTAATTCTGCTACACGGAAAGAGCAACTCGCACGAATATTCGAACTTAGGCTCGTGAATTGACAATTAATGCTACACGGTGTCACTGTCCACTGCGCAAAGTGGTAGCGAAATTTATAGATTCTAAGACTACGTATTTCTTCTCGGATGTTAGGTTTTATACCTAATATCCTAGCAACTGTCACCTTTTTTGCAATCTCCTTTGCTCGGATTCGCACAGTTGAAAATGTGAAGAGGTTACAATTACAGAAGCAGGACAACGCAAAGAAATGTGTCGGTTGGTCGGTAAGGATCGAGGGACTCATGGCGATGTATCAGACTGGGGTTGCCACAAGTTTCCCTGAGTGAAATTCCCTGATTTCCAGACAAGTTTTAGCATTTTCCCTGACAAATTTTGAGATTTCAAGGGTGAAAATTAAGACGTAAGTTAACAATCTGTCTTTGTAGCTACGGTACAAGAAACAATAGTGTAAACTAGGAAATATCTTTAAAAAAACCTTGCAAGCAGATGGCATTTCCTGATGTGAGCAAAAATCTTTAGTACTAACCTCAACATCTTTTGTAATGAACTGTTTTTAGATGGAGAAAGCAAGCCACACGGTATGCGTGTTTCATTAAAACCACTGATATTAATTTATTTCAAATAAATGAAACATTTTTGGTGACAAAAATACGCATTTCCTTGGAGTTAAAAGAGATTTAAAATACCTTCACCAATTTCATAAATAACCTCAGAAAAAAGTAGGCCTCTTGAAAGAAATGTGTAAGATGGGGATGAACTGTGTAAACCAGCTCTGTCGGTGGCTGCCAATAAAAGGTTGGTTCTACTATGTTTGATATCGTGTTACATCTATTATTTTATTTATTTATTGTTCTGTGGGACCAAATTAAGGAGAAGTCTCCATGGTCATGGAACGAGTCAATACATAAAATTATAACACGATATTAGAAACAGATAAAATGAAATATAAAAAAAAAACATATTCAGGTGACAAGTCGTAAGTTTAAATGAAGAAAATCAACAATGTAACACTGGAATTTGCTTAATTTTTTAGCTCTTCCAGGAGCTCCTCGACAGAATAGAAGGAGTGAGCCATGAGGAAACTCTTCAGTTTAGACTTAAAAGAGTCTGGGCTACTGCTAAGATTTTTGAGTTCTTGTGGTAGCTTATTGAAAATGGATGCAGCAGAATACTGCACTCCTTTCTGCACAAGAGTCAAGGAAAAGTGCATTCTACATGCAGATTTGATTTCTGCCTAGTATTAACTGAGTGAAAGCTGCTAACTCTTGGGAATAGGCTAATATTGCTAACAACAAACGACATTAAAGAAAATATATACTGTGAGGGCAATATCAGAATTCCCAGATTTCTGAATAGGGGTCGACAAGAGGTTCTCGAACTTACACCACACTTAGCTCGAACAGCCCGTTTTTGAGCCAGAAATACCCTTTTTGAATCAGAAGAATTACCCCAAAAAATAATACCATACGTCATAAGCATATGAAAATATGCTAAGTAGACTACTTTTCGTGCTGAACTGTCACTTATTTCAGATACTGTTCTAATGGTAAATAAAGCAGCATTTAGCTTCTGAACAAGATCCTGGACATGGGCTTTCCACAACAGCTTACTATCTATCCGAACGCCTAGGAATTTGAACTGTTCCGTCTCGCTTATAATATACCCATTCTGTCTGATCAAAATATCGGTTCTTGTTGAATTGTGAGTTAGAAACTGTAAAAACTGAGTCTTACTGTGATTCAGCATCAAATTATTTTCCACAAGCCACGAACTTATTTCATGAACTACATTATTTGTTACTGTTTCAATATTACACACAAGATCCTTCACTATCAAGCTGGTGTCATCAGCAAACAGAAATATTTTTGAATCGCCTGTAATACTAGAAGGCATATCATTTATTTAAATAAGAAACAGCAGTGGCCCCAGCACCGACCCTTGGGGAACGCCCCACTTAACAGTGTCCCATTGGGACTGAACATCACTGCCACTCTCAATATTGCGGAGAATTACCTTCTGCATTCTGTTCTTAAAGTAAGAGGTGAACCAATTGTAAGCTACTCCCCTTACTCCATAATGGTCCAACTTCTGCAGTAATATTTTGTGGTCAACACAGTCAAAAGCCTTCATTAAATCAAAGAGAACACCTATCGTTCGCAACCTTTTATTTAATCCGTCCAAAACCTCACAGAGAAAAGAGAATACAGCATTTTCTGTTGTTAAACCATTTCTAAAACCAAACTGAACATTTGACAGCAAATTATGTGAATTTAAATGCTCCAGTAACCTTGTATATACAACCTTCTCGATAACTTTAGCAAACACCGATGGCATAGAAATAGGTCTAAAATTGTCAACATTATCAATGTCTCCCTTTTTATAAAGTGGCTTCACTACCGAGTACTTTAATCGGTCAGGAAACCGACCACTCCTAAAGGAAAAGTTACAGATATGGCTGAGAACTGGGCTAACATACATAGAACAATACTTCAGTATTCTGCTAGATACCCCGTCATATCCATGAGAGTTCTTGGTCTTTAGTGATTTAATTATTAACTCAATCTCCCTCTTGTCAGTATCATGGAGGAGCATTTCAGGTAACAGTCTCGAAACACTTTTTTCTAAGAGCGCTATATGATTCCCTGTTGGGACTAGGTTTCTATTTAGTTCACCTGCTATATTCAGAAAGTGATTATTAAATGCTGTACATATATGCGACTTATCAGTAACACGGACATTCCCACTACGCACTGATTCTATATCCTCGACCTGTCTCTGCAGACCAGCAACTTCCTTTACGACTGACCATATGGTTTTAATTTTATCCTGAGACTTAGCTATTCTATCTGCATACCACATACTTTTTGCCTTCCTAATAACATTTTTAAGCACCTTACAATACTGTTTGTAATGGGCTGCTGCATTTAGATTTTGACTGTTTCTAACGTTTTGATGTAATTGCCACTTTGTTCTACAAGATATTCTTATCCCTCTAGTCAGCCACCCAGGCTGCCTGTTAGTGCTAGTACCCTGTTTTAAACGTTCTAACAGAAAGCAACTTTCAAAGAGCATGAGAAAAGTCTTGAGAAGAGCATTATATTTATCGTCTACTGTATCAGCACTATAAACATCTTGCCACTCTTGTTCCTTTATAAGGTTTATAAAGGTCTCTACAGCAACTGGATCAGCTTTCCTGAACAGCTGATGACTATATTTAACACATGTTGCAGCATAAAAATCTTTTAAAGTTAAAATTTGCGCATCATGATCTGAAAGGCCATTCACCTTTTTGCTAACAGAATGCCCTTCTAGTAATGAGGAATGAACAAAAATGTTGTCTATGGTTGTTCTACTGTTCCCTTGCACTCTCGTTGGAAAGAATACGATTTGCATAAGATTATATGAATTAAAGAGGTCTACTAACATCCTCTTCCTTGCACAATCACTTATACAATTAATATTGAAGTCACCACATATAACTAACTTTTTGTATTTCCTATAAAGTGAACCAAGAACCTCTTCTAGCTTTAGCAAAAATGTTGTGAAATCGGAGTCTGGGGATCTATAAATAACAACAGTTACAAGTTTAGCTCCATTAAATTTAACCTCACCTGCACAACATTCAAAGACATTTTCAGTGCAGTACTTTGACACATCAATTGACTCAAATGGGATGCTGTTTTTCACATACATGGCTACTCCCCCACACTGCAAAGAGCTCCTCGAAAAGCAGCCAGCCAACCTGTATCCTGGTAAAGGAAGCCTCTGAATTATCTCCTTATTTAAGAAGTGTTCAGATATACCAATAATTTCAGAGTCAACATCTATAAGCAGTTCACTAACTTTATCTCTAATACCTTGTATATTTTGATGAAATATACTAATTCCCTTATTACTCGGATACCTAAGCTTTGTCAAAAGTGATTCCCTTGTTAGAGAAACTTCCCTTAAGCAGGAATACCTATCAGCTGACTTCAATCTAAAAAAGGTGCAGCTCTAACACCCACTACTGCAGGAATTTTCCCACGAGTGATCCCACCAACCCCACCTATGCTGTCACGTATAAGCTTTGCCAACCTCCCCTTCCCATACCTGTTGAGGTGCAGGCCATGTCTAGTGAGTATTATGTGACTTTTCTTTTGACAAATACATGAGTACATAGTGCACAAGCTGCCAGCAACCAACACAATTTTTCTGATATATAAACTACTTTTGAAGTTATAAAGGCACATTTGCATGCCGAGCGTGAGTTTCCGCGGAAACGCGATATAATAATTAAATAAATAATCAGTGACAAATAAATAAAGCCTATGGCACACAACTGCAGCGCTGTGTCGCTGATAAAACAGAAGCACAATTACGTTACTCTTATGTTTGATTAAGAATAGAGAGCTCTGGTAGAAGTGGTGCGAGAAGCACGTATTTTATTTTATTGTCTGGCACACCGCCATATTTCATGTTATAGAAGAATACTGCGAGTTGCGACCACACTAGGCACTCGATTCTGTAAAGAATTATATTTATAAAAGTAAGTAGGATTATGAACTGTAGGCTTATTCATTGAATATATCTGATTTAACTAACTGTGTAACCTTTTTATGTTTAGTAGACAATCACCTCTGTACGACGTATTGGCATGGCTGGCAAATTATTGTAATATTGAGATTTAGATTATGAGTCCGTACCTACCGCAGCAGTCTTTGGAAACGATTTAATTACGAAGTCCGATTATTCAGTTTTATTTCACGGTCAACTACGAGTAACATTGCCTTTACGAAAAAGCCATTGTCAAGCGTCTGATACCGAATAATTAAACGTCTACGTTCCAGATGTTGTTGTTGTTGTGGTCTTCAGTCCTGAGACTGGTTTGATGCAGCTCTCCATGCTACTCTATCCTGTGCAAGCTGCTTCATCTCCCAGTAACTACTGCAACCTACATCCTTCTGAATCTGCTTAGTGTATTCATCTCTTGGTCTCCCTCTACGATTTTTACCCTCCACGCTGCCCTCCAATACTAAATTGGTGATCCCTTGATGCCTCAGAACATGTCCTACCTTCTTCTGGTCAAATTGTGCCACAAACTTCTCTTCTCCCCAATCCTATTCAATACTTCCTCATTAGTTATGTGATCTACCCATCTAATCTTCAGCATCCTTCTGTAGCACCACATTTCGAAAGCTTCTATTCTCTTCTTGTCCAAACTGTTTATCGTCCATGTTTCACTTCCATACATGGCTACACTCCATACGAATACTTTCAGAAATGACTTCCTGACACTTAAATCTATACTTGATGTTAACAAATTTCTCTTCTTCAGAAACGCTTTCCTTGCCATTGCCAGCCTACATTTTATATCCTCTCTACTTCGACCATCATCAGTTATTTTGCTCCCCAAATAGCAAAACTCCTTTACTACTTTAAGTGCCTCATTTCCTAATCTAAATCCCTCAGCATCACCCGACTTAATTAGACTACATTCCATTATCCTTGTTTTGCTTTTGTTGATGTTCATCTTATATCCTCCTTTCAAGACACTGTCCATTCCATTCAACTGCTCTTCCAAGTCCTTTGCTGTCTCTGACAGAATTACAATGTCATCGGCGAACCTCAAAGTTTTTATTTCTTCTCCATGAATTTTAATACCTACTCCGAATTTTTCTTTTGTTTCCTTTACTGCTTGCTCAATATACAGATTGAACAACATCGGGGAGAGGCTACAACCCTGTCTTACTCCCTTCCCAACCACTGCTTCCCTTTCATGTCCCTCGACTCTTATAACTGCCATCTGGTTTCTGTACAAATTGTAAATAGCCTTTCACTCCCTGTATTTTACCCCTGCCACCTTTAGAATTTGAAAGAGAGTATTCCAGTCAACATTGTCAAATGCTTTCTCTAAGTCTACAAATGCTAGAAACGTAGGTTTGCCTTTCCTTAATCTTTCTTCTAAGATAAGTCGTAAGGTCAGCATTGCCTCACGTGTTCCAGTGTTTCTACGGAATCCAAACTGATCTTCCCCGAGGTTGGCTTCTACTAGTTTTTCCATTCGTCTGTAAAGAATTCGTGTTAGTATTTTGCAGCTGTGACTTATTAAGCTGATAGTTCGGCCCAAAGAAAACAGGTGTTGACAGATGTGAAAAAAAAAAAAAATACGTTCCAGATAAGCAAATACAATTGCAATCACAATCACCATCATACAGATAGAATAATTAACATATTTAAAATAACAATATATTTTTTATTTATTTATTTTATTTATTTTATATTGGCGACTGCGTGTCGGACTTGTTATTTTGTCATTTGTTACATTGTTCTCTTTGTTTCATGTAAAAAATCAACTTTCTGGACCTGGACGTCAATGTATAAGAGATAACAAAATCTGAAGATATTTTCCAATTCTGAAATTTTGCTGGAAGACGCAAAGAAACTTCCAGCAAAATAAGGTAAGACGCAGCATCTTTGCATTAGCAGGCTTGACCAGACGTATAATTCAGTGTATTAGCTTTTCAGTAAATTCTGTAGTGTTTCTTTTCCGCATAACAGTTTCAGTGATAAATTTCATTCTCAGTACTTTTCCCTAAACAATAACGTATGCAACAATACCAATACACGAGTGTACAATATGGCCGACTTCTGTACGATATCATGTAACATGGCCAGCAGCCATTACCAATAATCTCAAATTCAGTTTATATTTTTAAATTAACAGACAGCCATTGTTGCTACGAGCGATTCATGCTCAACTACATTTTATTTTAAAATCAGTGTCAAAAATTTTCTTGAAACATATATCACGTGTGGCATGGTAATAACTAGAAAACAATACGCAAAAATGGAACAGCAAGGACGTACTATTCAGGCGCAATCCGACTCGGACGTGAGACAAGTGTTAGAAAATGACTTTACGACAGCAACCGGTAGTGACGATTCATCAAACATTGACGCAAGTGTTGACGAAAATTTTGACGATAGGCCGTCCACTACAAAAATTTCAAAATCTCAATCAGAGCCCATGTTAATGCATGACGTCACGTCTAATGACGCGGCGGGGGCAGAGACCTTGCAAACGGTAAACATTGCCGACATGTTACAAATGCTAATCAAACAAAACGCAGAAAATATGGCAACCATAAGGAAACAGAACGCCGAAAACATGGCAACCTTAAAGGCACAATTAGAGACACAAAATGAACAGTTAAAAACACAAAATGACGAAATCAAATCTGATCTCATAGCAATCAAGATAGGTAATGACACTTTGTGTAAACGTGTGGAACTTATAGACGCCACGCTGACCAAACAGATGACCGAACTCAGTACTAAATTTTCCCAGCTTAATACGAGACAAGAAAAGACTACAACTGACGTAGCACTTTTACAGACACAAGTAAAAAACCTTAATGTCACGTGTGAAGTTCTTACTGAACAAATTCAAACATATCCTTCAGTACATGACAACCTTGAAAAACGAATTACTGACGTACAGAATAAATTTGACAATGTTGAACAACACCTGACTGACATCTTACAATCAGATGCCACAGCTCATTTTCAAAATATTAATAAAGAATTTCATGATTGGGTTGAGAACAAAGACAAACAATTTGATAGATGCTTACGTGAAAATTTACCAACAATTGTGCACGACTCCGTAGCGCAATACATTACTAATAACAAACAGCTGATCAGTGACGCAGTACAATCCGTTACTGCACCCATGAGACAATTCACCGATCAACTACAGTCTGAATGTAACGAAAATATCAGTCAAAATGTACAGTTCAGAAACCAATATACATTCGAGTATGATACACACATTCCGCACACGACAAATACACAAGAACAAAACACACCACGACTACAACACATACCGCGATGTGGAAGCACAAACACAAGCTATTATCATGGTAAACCACAGCAACATTATCGTAATTACTCGCCAGCTGAACATACCAGTAATTACAGTGGAATAAATCCGTATCACAATGCGAAGGAAGATGAAAGCTTAATGAAACACAGGCAATTTCAGATTTTTATCCCAGAAAAACGAACCATTCATCCGGTGATTTTTCTTAAATCTTTTAGTAACGCATTTCCACGCACTTGGAGTGACCGGAAAAAGATTTCAGATATTGTCGGTTACATCCAAGGCGATGCAGCTGTCTGGGCATACAGTCAAGCTGACATATGTACCACGTACAGTGAGTTTGAGCGTGCTTTTCTGAACAAATTCTGGTCGCAATCCGTCCAGGAGCGACTCAGAAGACAAATTTTAGAACCTGAAACTTTTAACAGTAAAAATGGTAACTTACGCAGATATTTTGAAAAATACTTGAACATGGGACATTTTTTAGACGAACCAGTCGCAACGCGTGATATACTCCGTGCGTTGAAGGCCAAATTGCCTTTCAACATTAAAGAAAAACTCCTACATATCCCGGATGACGATTCAGATTATTTTTTAACAGCCTTAGATTCGGTTGACATGTTACTTGAAGATCAGCGCTTCGCGCGGCAAAACAGCAGCCACAATGTTTACACTAGGGGTATGCAAAACATGCAGGCTTGCCAACTCAATTCTGGCGCGCCCACAGTTGGATACGCGGTACAGCAAAAACAGCAAACTCACATGCCGTCTCAATACGGAAATCAAAATCAACACGCGTATTCTAATACAAACAATAGTTACAACAGTAATAACATTTCATGCGGCAATCCATACAAAAGGCACCGCGGTAATAACTACAACGGTAACAACGGATACAAAGGTAATAACAAAAACACAAACAGAAATAGAAATAATAATAACTACGAGCCAAGACAGCATCAGGGTTGGACTCGTAACCATCAGTACTTTCATTCAAACTCTGCTTTACCACAGCAGCCACCAGGTCAAAATTGGAGCATACCTTACGACCGACAGGTAAGTTATAATGCGCAACAGCAACAACAACCGCAAAAGTTTGGAGATCATAATAGGCAATATCCGAATGTGAATATAATAGAAATGACACCTGATGCACAACCTCAATCTGTGTCAGTACCTAGTACAAATGCTAATCCAACAAACTAGAAACAGTCACTACTTTGCCCCAGGTCGTGGCTGAAGAATTCTTGGGGGGCGACTTCAATGTTAATCAGTTATTTGACACCACACTTGAACAACAGAATAATGATATGCCGAGTAATTCTAAACAAAAACTACCTGTTTTATTTATAAGATACAACCACAATAACAATATATCAGATGAACTTTTACAAGACAGTACACAATGTCGTTTAAACACAAATGAAATTGTTTTAGCATCTACTACTGGTGTAGTAGGTGGGATTCCAACTACTATTATCCTAGATACAGGTGCAGCTGTGAGCGTTTTGTCTTTTAATTTCTATAAAAAGATGTGTGAATTGGAACCTGTGCCTGAGTTTCCTGCCCAAAACTGTAAAATAACTACTGCACTAGGTAATAAGTCATATAGGGTTACGAAGCAAGTTTTTGTAAACGTTAAAATAGGTAATGGAACCGTACAATGGCCATTCCTGGTTGTACAAAACCTTGTGACAAATTGCATATTAGGAATAGATATTATGAGCGAGAAGGACTGCATTATAGACTTCTCCAAAGGTAAATGTATTTTAAATGATAAAGGCAGTGTAATTATTATTGATTTGGACAGGAGAACTCTAAAGCATGACAAACACTGTACAGGGTACAAGGTTCAGTTAGTACTTGACAAAGACATTCAAGTAATGCAAACACACTCATCTGACACAGAGATAATGGACTTGAAAACATTGCTTGATCATAAGATAAGTGAAGCTACAGCTCTCAGTGTACATGAACGTATAAAACTACAGGAAGTGTTATCCAAATATTTACAAGTTTTTACCAAACGATTAGGTGTTATCAACACGTATGTGTACAAGATTGAAGTTAAGCCTCACAAGATCTTCTATCATAAGACATATAACGTACCGTTATCTCAACGACCTGCTGTGTGGCAAGAATTAAAACAAATGTTAGACTGGAAGGTCATTGAACCATCCACCTCACCTTATTGTAGTCCTCTACTTGTTGTCAAAAATCAAATGGAAGCATTAGGTTAGTGTTAGACGCACGAGCTATTAATGAAATAATTTTACCGGTTCACACAAAACCTGAAAATTTAGAAGAGCAATTACAGAAATTTCTAGATGCAAAATATTTTTCCACAATAGATCTCGCTAATTCGTTTTGGCAGGTGGGTATCACTCCTGATTCTCAGAAATATACTGCATTTATGTTCGGGGGGCGAACCTATCAGTTTTGTGTTCTACCCTTCGGACTGAATGTCAGCTCGGGGGTATTCATTACAGCCCTGGATACCGTGCTTGGCGACGATTTAGTTGAGACAGTCACACACTATGTAGATGATATACTGATAGCTACACAATCTTGGAATGAACACGTTGACACACTTCAAAGAATTTTAGAAAAATTTGCACAAGCTGGAGTCACAGCCAACCTAAGAAAATCAAAATTTGGTTGCAGTGAGACAAAGTATTTAGGACATATCATTAATTCACAGGGCATACGTCTGGATCCCAGTAAATTAGATGCTATCAGAAACTTTCCTAGCCCTCGAACTAAAAAGCAGTTAAAATCATTCCTTGGGCTATGTTCATTTTTCAGACGTTTTTTGCCACAACCACTTTTGAACAGTAAACATCTGCTAAATCTACTCAGAAAGAATCAAGTTTGGATCTGGTCGGAACAGTGCCAGAATGACTTTAATACAATTAAACATGCTTTAGTGAATGCTAACATATTGAGCCATCCAGATTTCAATTTAGATTTTTGTATGACTTGTGACGCTTCACGTACTGGCTTGGGCTGTTGCTTATTTCAAGTTGTAAAGAATAAAGAGGAGGAACAGATAAGAATTATTGGGTTTGCGAGTCGCACTCTAACTGAATGTGAGCGTACATACTCCACTACTGAGTTAGAAACACTTTCCATAGTATGGGCATTCAAGAAATTCAATTATTATTTATTTGGAAAACATACGGTAATTTACACCGATCACCAGGCCCTGACATTTTTGTTAACTTGTAAACTTGTACATCCTAGACTATCACGATGGGCAGTTACACTTCAGAACTACTCTTTTGAAATTAAGTACATAAGAGGTAAGGACAACACCATTGCAGACACTTTGTCTAGACTTCCACAAGGTATGAATGATACCAACAGTGACTTAGAAAATATAAATGACTACAGGATTCTCTTAATGCAAGACAAGCAGTATCACCAATATTATATTGATATGTGCAGAAACATGGCTGAATTACAAAAATCTGATCCTCACTGGTATAAGATAATAACATTACTGATAGAAAAACACAATCATCCTTTGACTAAGTATTACAAGTTACACAATGATGTGTTATTTTACCGCCGACATCCAAATGCTACTAACTGGTGTGTATGCATTCCCAAAGAGTCTGAACGTAATCTAATTTGGCACACACACTTAGTTTGGGGTCATTATGGGACGAAAAAGTGTTTGGCAAAGCTCAGCACATACTGTTATTTTAGCAATATGAGAAGAAAAATTTACAGGGAACTAAAAACATGTGTCATATGTCAAAAATCAAAACCTCAGAATTTATCCACAAAAACAGATTTACATTCTATTTTACCTAGTAAACCCCTGGAAATTCTGTGTACTGACATCAGTGGACCGCATCCAGCAAGCTCTGGAGGCGTCAAATATATCTTAGCTTTTTACGATATATTTTCTAAACATGTAAAACTTTATGCTTTAAAATCCGCCACTGCAAATGCTATAATACGAAGATTCTCAAGTGATTACCTGACGCACGTGGGAAAACCTAAAGCAATTCTATCAGATAATGCAGCATACTACTCTGGGTACAAATGGAGAAATTTCTTGAAGGACAATAACATCAAAAGTATACTTATTTCGAGGTTTAGTCCACAATGTAACGCGACTGAGAGACTTTTCCGAGAATTAAATCGATTCATGAGGACCTATATTTCATCAAAACATACTAATTGGGTGTCCTACCTAAGTCTTTTCGAAGACGTACACAATAACTTAAATATTTACGATACGAATTACACACCTAACGAGATCATGTTCAATTGCAAACAGAACGATCAGTGGATAGAACCATTACCTAAGTTGTCAGACAAGGAAATCACACCTGAACAGAAAATAAAAGAAGTATTGACTACATTGACACATCACGCACAAATACGAAACAAACATCACAGAAACATAATAAAAAGAAAACAAAAATTCGAGGTAGGAATGCTTGTACTACTTCGTACTCATCATAAATCTGTAGCACTCAAACGACGCAATGCTAAGTGGCGTCTGCTATATGAAGGACCTTATATAATTGTTAACATACCGCATCCTGGTGCGTATCTGTTACAACATCCTAGAACTAACAAAATTATTGGGCTATACGCACACCGAGATCTTAGAGCATTTCATGCTGAATAATGTCAAGGTCATACCCATCAAAATATTGCTAAGCAACTTGAAAAACTCTGTTGTTACAACACAGATAATAAGTAGTATAGAAATTTTCATTTCAGCGGTTCCAGTGACGCAGTTGAAGACAGAAGAACTCTTCTTTCAGCGCGCGCCTCCACCTGAAAGACGGAATATTAAAGTAAAATTTATGATTACGTAGCAGTGGATGACATATTAATTTTTCACGGAACATTTGTTACTGAAGGTACCACTGACTTGGTGTGACACCTGACGAACTGACAGACGTCATCTGTGAAGCGATCTTTTACTTTGAGAAATAGATTAGACGCACATCTCTCAACACGAAAAGCATCTATCAGTAGTCAAGGCCACACAGACACTCTACACACACGCACAAAACGCGAGGAATCGAACATTTTCTCTCTCTTACTATTTTGAATATTTATTGAGTAGTGAAAACGCCTGGTCTTGCCTACTGATGTAATGAATGTTGTGTCTAACCTATCTTAATTTCAGATGACATCACAAAAAACATCGATAATATCCCAGCAAAACCGCTAAAGAGGATGTAAATATCTGCAATTCATGAAATCAAATGTGACACAATGTAATAACCTATAGTGATGTAATGATGATGTAAACATGTTTATGTGCAACTATATTATGTTTATGCTAAGAAAATATGTGACGTGTGTATGTATAATTACTTATTTTTTTAACTGATGTATAGTGTAACTGTTACTATGTAAAAATTTGAACAAAACGAGTGCCAAAAAGACATTGCATAGTGAACCACTGTTCACGGACATTAACGAACATTACTAACTCTGCAACTACGCGGAAACCTATGTGAAAGAAACTGTTAATGCCATTCATTATGCAGCGTATCAATGTAAACGCGATGAACGATTTCCTTGATTAATAACTACGAACATTTAGGTGAGCTATATTCAGCAAAAAACTGAAAATGTGAAGTGCATAATTCGTGCATCGTCTAGTGACATTACTACAGTACCCAACTTCAAGATGTTAACTGGATTAAATGGACACAAAGTGCCTGTCCAGAAAACAACACGACGGGTGGAAGAATTTTGGTTGGAACTTCAGGGAATGAAATGTTCTCGAAATGTGATAGACACTCTTACCTGGACTGTCCAAGTATCGACGCCAGCTATGTGCCGTCCGAGGTTCTGCAACCAAGCTTCCATGGAATGTAAAAAACGAACTGCACGTGGACCAATTACTTGACGGGTCACGTCTGATCTGTAATAAGCAATGCTTTTAGTCACAACCAACTGCATCACTATGACTATAATGGAAATGAGAAATGGACACGCTTATGTATTAATCACGTTGTTATACAACGATGTTACTGTGATCAAAAAACTTTACCACGACGATACTAACCTGTAAAAAATTATTGTGCAGCGGATGAATATGAACTGTAATAATGACACGATGTGTATAGGTCAACGCACCTGAAAAATACGGACATTTTTCTTTGAAGTATTTCAAAACAATACTATGTAACTAAGAACATTCAACAATCTAAGTTGTATTGTGTTATAACAAATATTGTAAATTTAAAACTAAGTTACCTGTCATAGAATGTAGTCTTCATATGTAATCTTGGTTGAATATTTTCTTTGTGCAACGACTGAAAAACGCGCGCACACGAACAATATGAACTGCAATACTGTGCCGCGTGAATCTAACTGTACGATATAACGGCAGTGCCGCAGTTACACAGACGCTTCTGCGCATGCGCGCACTCTATCTGCCAACATAAGAACTTTTACGGTGCACCCGCGTCATTCAAATTTTGTATATAATGTGTATAATGTGTAATGTAAGTCATGTAAATAGTTGTAGATAACTTAGATTTTCTTGTGCCTTTAGGTGAATTGCTCGCCTGCAGGTGTGTCCTTTCGCCTCGCAATTCAGGGGGCAATATAAAGGCACATTTGCATGCCGAGCGTGAGTTTCCGCGGAAACGCGAAATATTAATTAAATAAATAATCAGTGACAAATAAATAAAGCCTATGGCACACAACTGCAGCGCTGTGTCGCTGATAAAACAAAAGCACAATTACGTTACTCTTATGTTTGATTAAGAATAGAGAGCTCTGGTAGAAGTGGTGCGAGAAGCACGTATTTTATTTTATTGTCTGGCACACCGCCATATTTCATGTTATAGAAGAATACTGCGAGTTGCAACCACACTAGGCACTCGATTCTGTAAAGAATTATATTTATAAAAGTAAGTAGGATTATGAACTGTAGGCTTATTCATTGAATATATCTGATTTAACTAACTGTGTAACCTTTTTATGTTTAGTAGACAATCACCTCTGTACGACGTATTGGCATGGCTGGCAAATTATTGTAATATTGAGATTTAGATTATGAGTCCGCACCTACCGCAGCAGTCTTTGGAAACGATTTAATTACGAAGTCCGATTATTCAGTTTTATTTCACGGTCAACTACGAGTAACATTGCCTTTACGAAAAAGCCATTGTCAAGCGTCTGATACCGAATAATTAAACGTCTACGTTCCAGATAAGCAAATACAATTGCAATCACAATCACCATCATACAGATAGAATAATCAATATCTAAATAACAATATATTATTTATTTATTTATTTTATTTATTTTATAAAGTGCCAAAATGTACTAGAACAAATAAAATGTCTATAAAATGCCGCACTGTGCAACGTACTTGTGGTGAGACAGTCACAATTCCTGAAATCCATTGCCCACGGCCTCTGGTCTGCTGAGGAGCACCGCAGACCTGGGTCCGAGGATAAACCATGAAAATCTGCTGCATCGCACCACACACAAGCAGATCCGGCCTGCAGGCAGATCAGTGGGACTAGATCAGACAGGCAGGGCCTGCACATTAGTGGAAACTGAACGGCAGGCCAGACACATTACAGATACTCGCAGAAACGCCCTGCAGTTTTAGGTCGTCACGGAAATCCACTCGTGTGGCCAGCTATTCAGAGTCACAGACAGCGCGTCGACGAAATGAGGCCACGGTGCTCGATCCGTACGAATACTCCGAGAATCGATAATAATGAGGATAGGTAGCGAGTCACCGTAAAGACAATCGCTGAACCAGAACGGGCACGTAGAAAAGACAATCACACTCTCACAACTAAATTTTCAGCCACAGCCAAACAAGAGCACACACGCATTCACACAATCACTAAGACGCAACTCACGTACGCAGGGCTGCCAGCTCTGGCCACTGCGTCTACAGTCTCTCAGAATCAGATCCGAACAAACCACTCCCCACACCTCCACGCCTCTCGTCGGCAGCTGCTAGGCTGGCGGCAAGAAGTGTCGGCAGCACCGACTGCGAACTGATGGGAACGGTAGGAAGGGGAGAAGAGAAGCAGCAGCAATGAGGGAGTAGGGAAGAGGCGCACGTGCTCAGCGACGGTGCACGTCACATCAGTAAACAAACCATTTCACATACCGAGACAAAAATGAGTATTTCTAGTGTTTTTTCAAATTTCCCCAATTTCCCTGACGTGTTTAAAATTCCCCGATATTCCCCAATTTCCAGAGCCTGTGGCGACCTTGCAGACATTCTGTCACAGCTGAGAATTAATTTAAAGAGAGGTAAATGTCTACGGGTTGGGCAGATACAAAATTATAAGAGCATACAAGGACTCTCCCCACACCCATTTGTGGAGGCAGAAACTTCACTCCTATCCGATCCCCACCGACCACATAATGGGCTCACCAAGTTACAGAGGAAGAAGATGACCTAGCCAGGACATTCAAAATAGCAAAAGTCATAAATCTATAAACGTAATGAACATCAGATGGGCTGCTGACAAGAAAATAACGTGAGAGTAACAGTGACGTCAAGAGGTGGGTGGGCGCGGGCGAGTGTCGCTCAGGGCTCGGCGTGTGGCGGGAGTCTCCCCTCCCTCAGCTGCCCCTCTCCGGAGAGTCTAAGTCTTAAAGAGGGGAACAGCACCCACTATCTTGGGGGAAGCGTGAAACCCTATTAAGCAGATACTCTGTCAACAGCTAGTACGGAGGGTAAGAAATAATGAAGGTCTCGGCTACAATGGAGTGTTGCCCCTAAACCACAAAATAGGGTATGGTAGAAAAAAGGGCAAACCACACCTGAAAGTGATTAAAACAGAGTAGGAGAGGTACGACCGTGGCAGCTGATAGAGATGGTGGTGTTGACAATCCCACAGAACCAGCCAAACCATCCCAAAAGCACTTCAAAACCACCGTACGCTGTCCACCAGCATTAGAGGTGAACAATCCGGAAGACTGTGCTACGTAGGATAGGAGATTCATTACAGCGGTACAGCAGCAGTCTCCTCGATAGTGTAGAGTTTGTTAAAAGGGACAGTAGCTCACCAGATGTTCTGTTTCTGAGTGAACAGAGGTCTGCAGATCTCCACACACTACTGTCTACGTGAATGTCGGGTGGGTAATCGCTTCTCCAGCCAAACAGGCAGCCGGTTCATTCCCTGGACTCGGGACCCGGAGACAGACAACTGAGCAGGCACTGCAACCGAGGTCACGGAAAAGATCGTAAACAGTAGGTGACGAAAGTAACATCGGTCAATAGCACGGAGACTGCTCACTGGGTCACTACAAATTAAGATCTCATCAACAGAAGTCTGTTTTATAAAACTTAAAGCTCTGTTAATGACTATCAGCTCTGCAGTAAAAACACTAGGTGTTCCTGGTAGCAATTTTCTTTTTAAAAAAAAAGGGTTAGCAGGAGGCGTAAAGCATATCCTGCCTTACTCGGGGTTTCAGAGCTACTACCATCCTGATACTCCTGATGAACTGACAAAAACAGACATTGAAAGATAACAGGGATGATGCAGGTTGGTCTCAATTCGTGGTCTGGGTGCTAACGGAGGGGGCAGAACACAGTGTGCACATTCTGAGCAAGTTACGTGGGGGACCTCCAGGTGCATTCCGACTGTTAATCACCCCCGAGGGTGGGTGGATCCGTGACCCTTATCCGAGAAGAATCCGATAAGTTGGACAATTAGGAAAACATTCGAGTGCGATTGCGTAAGTGAGCTGGAGTTGGTACTGTGAGAAACGGAGAGGTAAGTTCTCTGCTTCAGCAAAGACTTTAAGCAGAACTGACCTGCTTATTGTAGTTCTTTCCTCAGTAGCATCATCACTCTTTTATCAGTGAAGTTGAAAGTCCAAATGAGTGAGGGATGGTGTTTACTCAAAAATGTACATATAATCTAGATTGCATTAACACACATACATGCATTCTTCACTAAGTTCAACTGTTAAGAACAGTGACCCGTTTATCAATTACAAAAACTTACTAGCCCACAAAACCAGATCGACATCTACAATAACAGTGGTGAAGTTAATTGTTTGACTGTGGTACAAAATGCAGTCAGTATTTACACAAAAAAGTCACAGTTCCTTTTTAACACTACCCTGTAGTAATTTATTACAGAAATGATTGCACTTCGGTAGTTCAATCCAGTCCATAACGAGCTTCAGTATTCAACAATCGGTAGTTTTGATGACCGTAACATTTCCTACCATTTTTCAATCACAACACAGTTTAGTAAAGATGTTCATTAATTTAGGCTACAGAAATCACTCAAAAATTATTAAGCATCCAAGTCTCGAGCTTTGCTGTTGTCAATGGACATATTTTTGCTCGCCGAACACACGTAGTAGTGGCACAAATTGACACTGGGGGTGCTCCCGACATAGGTCTTACTCGTGAGCTTTCAAACGACCGACTGCCAATTCTGGGTGAAGTCTGACTCTTTGTAGACTGGCACAAGAACAAACTGCTATTTTGGAGGCTACATTGTGGTTTAAAAATGGCTAGGTTGGATTTTTCTGATTTTCTTATATTACAAGAACTAATATGATTTTGGCTCACAGAAAATGTTGCTGGTCAGAAATTCAGAAAAATACCTGGGTGCTATTACTTTCACACAATGTAGATCCCTTATTTACATGCATCAGTGCCCTACTGCAAATTAGGGTAAATTATATGAAATTATTAATTATTAAATTAATTAATCAATACTGCGTATCATTTTATACACAAAAATAAGTAGTCAAAAGTCATAATCTAACAGCAGCTATGATGAAATTTGTAATGGAAGACGGGGCTGCTGATGTATTTGAATGTCAACTGTCTTGTCACTGGTAATTTAAAGTACTTTCCATAAAAGTCAGAATGCTCAGCATTCTGTTGGTATGAGTCATTAAATTAAATTGTGCCGATTAGCTCACCAAGTTTCACACGTATCGAACTATGGTGTTAACCCCAATCGATTGTAATACTTAATCAACACCTTCCACAGCCAAACTGATGCCACCAATGCAATCAGCGTAGTGAGAAGAATAAACTAAACAACAAAGCTAAATGGAGAAAGCCCAGTTACACCTCTGCAAAAGCAATACATGTGCCATATATGACTTACAAAACAGTACTGGAAACATGGTAGAAAATTATAGGAAAGAAAAAAAATTTGCTATCAGCAGATATTCAAAACTTAGCAGATGGGAGAGGAGAACCATGCTATATCACAGAGTGTCAAAGGAAGTAGTCTCAATGAAGTGGTCTCAATGAAGTGGTCTCAATGAAGTGGTCTCAATGAAGTGGTCTGATGATGATGATGATGATGATGATGATTGGTGTGTGGGACACTCAACTGCGTGGTCATCAGCACCCGCACGAAGTCCCAATTTTTACACAACCCAATCTAGCCACAATCACAAATGATGATGATGATGATGATGATGATGATGAAGAAATGATGAGGACAACACAAACACCCAACCCCGGGCAGAGAAAATCCCCAACCGGTCCGGGCATCGAACCCGGGACACTGGAGCCCAGAGGCAGCCACTATACGACGAGCTGTGGACTGGTGCCAGTGACTCGACTTATTCCACGATGACAGACTCGGTGCAGTCATTTCAAATTTGAAGGTACCCCTGAAGCATAAACCTGGTGACCACCATCCAGTTAGGTCGAAACTGTGGCCCGGTACGTACGGAGTTAGGCCGAATAGGATGATTCGCTCCCCGAGAGGTGTGGGCGAGGAAGTGGAGAGGTTTAAGCTTACGCGTGCGGGCGACTCTTTAGTTAACAAATATGGGACAGCTGTGTCAGCCTTTTATCAAAGAGGAATCCCAAAAATTGAGACTGTGCAACAACATCCCGGCACTAAGTACACAAGTCGAGTTCTGGGTCCAGACGGACTGCGGTAGGACGACACAAATGCGTGTCTCACATTTTTGTCGAAGAGAATTGGAGGTCGCGGGAAAGGGTCCAAGTGGAGGCTCCGTGGATACACCTTGAAATTGTTGTTTGGTGAAGGCTACAGACTGGGAGCTGTTACAAATGCAAAAGCTGAAACAATGTGAGTGTGACGAGAGGTACGACAGGTTGTGAAATGCATGGAGCCCTGCCATTTTTTTGGACCCGTGCACTCTGAGTGGTGTACCGACTGTAACACGAAAAAATCTGTGGAGTAAAAGCCGACAAAAATCAGTAGGGCGTCTTGAAAGCCCCTGTCATTTAGGTTAAGTAAAATGTGATCATGCTGGGCAGTGTTGTATGCCTCATGGAGATAAAAAAGGCTTCAATGAGATTTCACCGTTTAGAAACACCCCATCAGATTGCTGTTTCCAACCTTAACCACACGGTTAATTGAGGATTGTTCCTCCTGGAAACTGGGGGACAAAAGGCCCAGTGATTCGAGAAACCAGAACAACCGTCGGGCCACCATCTTTTCGAGCAGTTTTCAGAGCACACTGATGAGGCTAATCGGTCAGTAGCTGTCAATGGATGTCTGGATTTTGCCTGGTTTAAGGATAGGGATACTATCTTGACCCTGAAAAGCAAAAATACTTTCTGGCCAGGTTTGAGTAACATTCACATGTTGGATGATGAACTGAACCAGGGCCTGAGGCCACACTGTTTGATGCGTCAAGAGCCTGAAAGAGTTCCTGATCAGAGAAAAGTTCATTATATAATCAATCATGACCAGGGGGGGGGGGGGGGATAGGGAGGTGTCTTCAACATGTCTTATGTATTTTTTTAAAAAGAAAGAAAGAGAGAGATAGGGGGGGGGGGGGAGAGGGAGAGAGAGAGAGAGAGAGAGAGAGAGAGAGAGAGAGAGAGAGAGAGAGCTATATTGCTATGTTGTGGGATTCATATGAATGGTTCAAATCTTATCTTTGTAACAGGCACCAAATGGTAAAGATACAGGGAAAGTTTACTCATCAGAATACCAAAGAGTCGGATACGGGGTGCCACAAGACTCCCTGCTGGCACCACTGCTGTTCTTAATATTTATAAATGGCATGCCAAGCCATGTATCAGCAGCAGGTACAATATTGTTTGCTGATGACACCAATCTGTCTGTTAAAGCTATGAATGATGCTGGCCTTCAGAAGACAGTCACAGTAGCGCAGAAAGATGAAATGTATTGTTTATGGATAACATTTTAATTGTGAATGACAAAGAAAGAGTTTTGGTAGACTTCAGACATAAAACAAACTAGGAGCCACATAACAACAGAACTTGGGCAGTGTAAGATAAAGAAAACCCGTGTCACTAAATTTTTAGGAGTACGGATAGATGAAAATGTAATGTGGGGAAAACATACAGAAATGTTTCTTGCATTAAACATGTAAGTACACCACTGGCCCTATCGTAGACTTTTACGCCAGAGCACAATAGGAACTGGTGGTGGGCAGAAAGATATTTAATCGGCAGAGAGAGTCACTGATCTTTGGAATGTTTTGAAACTCCGTCAGGGAAAAATGAGGGCAAGAAAAAAATGAATGGGTACATTCTCACAAAGAGAAGTAAAGGGGTAGAAAAGAAAGGTAAAAATATGGCGTATACCCTGGTTCACAAACAGAACAGGGTACAAGACTAACGAAGAAGTAAAAGAAGACAGTTTATTACTAGCACCTGTGCACCAAATGACACTATCCAATTTAGCTAACACACTCAATCTAACAAATATACCAAAATCAAATAGGTCTTAGCTCCTTTACAGGATTCTAAAAGTGGAACTCATTTTGAATACAAAAGCAGAATGATCTAAGTTGTGCCGACAGTGTGCTCACATCCAAAGTTCCCACGTCAGTTTTACAATGTTACAGCCAGCAGGTTACTTACCCGACATGGTATTCCTTGTCAGCCCACAACCTCAAATCTCGCGACAGCTTTCTCCAACGACGGCACACTTTCCGTACCACGTCCACTAGCTCAGTGAAAGACAAGTGAGAGAAGATCTTTATCAGTATCTCCTCAGGCAAGTCGTCAATGCTCGTACGCCACACTGCAGCGCCTTCTCCCGCGTGGCACAGTCCACTGTGCTCAGACACTGAAGCCATTTCACTGTCGAGCCTGCAGTCGGACTACGGTGAGGTGGAAGGCGCCAGGGGAGGTGACGAGCTGTCGAGTGGACGTCTGTCGGATATGCTTGCAGACACTGCAAAAAAACATAAACAGCATTACAAACCCGCACTGACACGGATTTCAGCTACTTCCCACTGTGTTAATGGAACAAATAACAGCAACGACATGCCAACATTATTTGACAACTGTCGCTGAAATCATTTCTTATGGCTGAAACTATTTCAGGACAAGTTAATAGTGTGATATTGAGCCAACAGACCGTTCACATCATTGATGTGATAGAGATATGTGCCTTAAGGAATAACTGACAGCTGACATAATAAAAAACAGAAACACTGCAATATAAATTCCGATGATGTCACAGGATCTTCATTGGCACTGAGAGTCAGGAATGCTGTTCTTTTTAATGCCATCCGATGTAGGTGTACCGTAGGTCTGTAGAAAAGCGTAACGTTCCAAAAGATTGGAAAAGGGCACAGGTCATCCCCGTTTTCAAGAAGGGACGTCGAACAGATGTGCAGAACTATAGACCTATATCTCTAACATCAATCAGTTGTAGAATTTTGGAACATGTATTATGTTCGAGTATAATGACTTTTCTGGAGACTAGAAATCTACTCTGTAGGAATCAGCACGCGTTTCAAAAAAGACGATTGTGTGAAACCCAGCTCGCGCTTTTCTCCACGAGACTCAGAGGGCCATAGACACGGGTTCACAGGTAGATGCCGTGTTTCTTGACTTCCGCAAGGCGTTCGATACAGTTCCCCACAGTCAAAGTAAGGGCATATGGACTATCAGACCAATTGTCTGATTGGATTGAAGAGTTCCTAGATAGCAGAGAGCAGCATGTCATTCTCAATGGAGAGAAGTCTTCCGAAGTAAAAGTGATTTCAGGTGTGCCGCAATGGAGTGTCGTAGCACCGTTGCTATTCACAATATATATAAATGACCTTGTGGATAACATCGGAAGTTCACCGAGGCTTTTTGCGGATGATGCTGTGGTACATCGAGAGGTTGTAACAAAGGAAAATTGTACTGAAATGCAGGAGGATCTGCAATGAATTGACACATGGTGCAGGGAATGGCAACTGAATCTCAGTGTAGACAAGTGTAATGTGCTGCGAATACATAGGAAGAAATATCCTTTATCATTTAGATACAATATAGCAGGTCGGCAAATGGAAGCAGTTAATTCCATAAATTTTCTGGGAATAGGCATTAGCAGTGATCTAAAATGGAATGATCATGTAAAATTGTTCGTTGGTAAAGCAGATGCCAGACTGACATTCACATGAAGAATTCTAAGGAAATGCAGTCCGAAAACAAAGGAAGTAGGTTACAGTAAACTTGTTTGTCCACTGCTTGAATATTGCTCAACATTGTGGGATCCGAACCAGATAGGGTTGATAGAAGAGAGAGAGAAGATCCAACGGAAAGCAGCACACCTCGTTACAGGATCATTTAGTGATTGCGGAAACATTACGGAGATGATGGATAAACTCCAGTGGAAGACTCTGCAAGAGAGACGCTCAGTAGCTCGGTACGGGTTTTTGTCGAAGTTTCGAGAACATACCTTCATCGAGGAGTCGAGCAGTACATTGCTCCCCCCAACGTATATCTCGCGAAGAGACCGTGAGGAGAAAATGAGAGAGATTAGAGCCCACACAGAGGCATACCGACAATCTTTCTTTCCGCAAATACGGGACTGGAATAGAAGGGAGAACCGATAGAGGTGCTCAAGGTACCCTCCGCCACACACCGTCAGGTGGCTTGCGGAGTATGGGTGTAGATGTAGATGTACTGAAAATCTGAAAATATAGCCACTGTAAGAAAATAGTGTCTTCACCAGCGACATAAATTTAACTCTGGAATGCACAATACAGTAGCCTAAACAAAAAGAAAGCCATCACATTCATTGGCTTTGCCAACGCACAATCAGACTATCATCTTCCAATCTAACTTAGGGCTCAGGTTACACTACTGGTCAGTCTGTCACTACAAATTTCATACCTAGACCTAGAAAAAGCCTTTGATTGTGTGAATGTTGACATCCTATTAGACAAGCTACAGAACATGGGCATTAGAGGCGCTGCTTATGACCTAATAAAGTGTTATGTGAGCATTAGAAAACAGTTTGTTCTGCTTAAAACGGAAAGTGGTGTCTACAAATCAGAGATCGCTTGCATAAAATATGGCGTGCCCCAGGGCTCAGTGTTGGGCCCCCTTCTGTTCTTTATCTATGTAAATGATATTAAATACTGTACTATAAATTCAAAAATTGTTTTGTATGCCGATGACACGTCCATTGTGTGTAAAAAGGAGTTGTGTAATGAACTAGAGGCCAAGTGTAATAATGTGACAAAAGAAATTGTTCAGTTTTTTAATGAAAGCCACTTAAATGTAAGCACCAGTAAAACATGTTTGATGGAGTTTAACAAAAGTAGTTTGAATAATGAAATTAAATTATACATTGTCAACGAATTGGTAAAGAAAGAGTCTAGTGCAAAATTCCTTGGCGTAACAACCCAAAGCAACCTGAAATGGGACACACATATTGACTCCCTAACAACTAAGTTGTCAAAAAATATATTTGCAATCAGTACTATTAGCAAGTTCTGTAGAGACACTGTAGTCCTATGGACTGCATACCGTGCTCTTTTCTCCTCTCACTTGAACTACAGTATTGAAATTTCGGGGGCAACAACCAAACTCATTCTTCAAAAAAGGGGTGTGAGAATAATCTGTGGAGCAAAATATAGGAAATCTTGTCGCAACTTGTTTCCAAAAACTGAGGTGTTAAGTGTTGTAAACACATACATTCTAAAAGCCATATTGCTTCTGAAAAGACTGCACCCGAACACTTATTCAGATTTCGACCAGTACAATACTAGAAATAAAGTTTTTACATTGGCACCCACAGAACAGCACTTTACGAAAGGGGCCTCAGTACGCAGGTATAAAATTGGCTAATGCACTGCCTAGTGCAGTCATGGCTCTTCCTACAGTTAAATTGAAACACCAGCTTAAGAAACTTTTAGTAAAACACCCTTTCTACACATTAGAAGAGTACCATACTTACTTACATGAAGAACAACAAATGCTTCGCGAAATTATGTGAATAGAAATCAGTAAACATCTTATTGTAATTTTGTTGTAAATTAATGATGTATTCAGAAGAATGTGTCTTGTGTATTGTACAAATAACTTTAATCATTACTGTTTCTTTGTACGTGTGCAGTGTACCATTCAATGTTGAATAAAGCTATTATTATTTCTATCCTTTCTCAGATGTTATATCTGGTTAAAAATGGAAAGTGACACGGACCTCGATCAAGCGTGACTTCCTTTTAACTGTACGGTATATGTTACATTGCATTTAGGAACGTTCGGGTAATTGAACATCAATAATTACAGATTTCTGTAGTTCTATATATAAGTTTGGATGCAGCTGTATTGCGTTGATGTACTGGTGGATATTGTGTGGTATGACTCCTGTAGTTGATGTATAATTGGTATAATGTCAACTTTATCCTGATGCCACATGTCCTTGACTTCCTCAGCCAGTTGGATCTAATTTTCAATTTTTTCTCCTGTTTTCTTCTGTATATTTGTTGTATTGGGTATGGATATTTCGATTAGTTGTGTTAATTTCTTCTTTTTATTGGTGAGTATGTGTCAGGTTTGTTATGTGGTGTTGTTTTATCTGTTATAATGGTTCTGTTCCAGTATAATTTGTATTCATCATTCACCAGTACATTTTGTGGTGCATACTTGTATGTGGGAACGTGTTGTTTTATTAGTTTATGTTGTATGGCAAGTTGTTGATGTATTATTTTTGCTACATTGTCATGTCTTCTGGTGTATTCTATATTTGCTAGTATTGTACATCCACTTGTGATGTGATCTACTGTTTCTATTTGTTGTTTGCAAAGTCTGCATTTATCTGTTGTGGTATTGGGATCTTTAATATATGCTTGCTGTAATATCTGGTGTTTATTGTTTGTGTATATATTGCCTTTTCTTAGTCAAGTGTCGGATGCGTCTTGATCAATGTGTGGCTGTGTTAGATGATACAGGTGCTTGCCATATAGTGATTTATTTTTCCAATTTACTTTCTTTGTATCTGTTGATGTTATGTGATCTAAAGGATTGTAGAAGTGGTTATGAAATTGCAAAGGTGTAGCTGATGTATTTATATGAGTGATTGCTTTGTGTATGTTGCTAGTTTCTGCTCGTTCTATAAAGAATTTTCTTAAATTGTCTACCTGTCCATAATGTAGGTTTATTATGTCGATAAATCCCCTTCCTCCTTTCGTTCTGCTTAATGTGAATCTTTCTGTTGCTGAATGTACGTGATGTATTCTATATTTGTGGCATTGTGATCGTGTAAGTGTATTGAGTGCTTCTAGGTCTGTGTTACTCCATTTCACTACTGCAAATGAGTAGGTAGATATTGGTATAGCATAAGTATTTATAGCTTTTGTCTTGTTTCTTGCTGTCAATTCTGTTTTCAGTATTTTTGTTAGCCTTTGTCTATATTTTTCTTTTAGTTCTTCTTTAATATTTGTATTATCTATTCCTATTTTTTGCCTGTATCTTAGATATTTATAGGCATCTGTTTTTTCCATCACTTCTATGCAGTCACTGTGGTTATCCAATAAGTAATCTTCTTGTTTAGTGTGTTTTCCCTTGACTATGCTATTTTTCTTACATTTATCTGTTCCATATTTATATCATTGCTGAATACTTCTGTTATCTTTAGTAATTGGTTGAGTTGTTGATTTGTTGCTGCCAGTAGTTTTAGATCATCCATGTATAGCAAATGTATGATTTTGTGTTGGTATGTTCTAGTAATATTATATCCATAATTTGTATTATTTAGCATGTTGGATAGTGGGTTCAGAGCAAGGCAGAACCAGAAAGGACTTAATGCGTTTGCTTGATATATTCCACGCTTAATCTGCCTTGGCTGTGATGTGATACTATTATTATTATTTCTTTACTTTCTCAGACATTAAGTCTGGTTAAAAATGGGACGTGACGCGGACCTTGATCAAGCGTCGCTTCCTTTTAACTGTACGGTATATGTTATATTGCATTTAGGAACTTTCGGGTAATTGAACATGTATCAATAATTACGGATTTCTGTAATTGTATATATAAGTTTGGATGTAGCTGTATTGTATTGATGTAATGGTGGATATTGTGTAGTATGACTCCTGTAGTTGATAGTATGATTGGTATGATGTCAACTTTATTCTGATGCCACATGTCCTTGACTTCCTCAGCCAGTTGGATGTATTTTTCAATTTTTTCTCCTGTTTTCTTTTGTATATTTGTTGTATTGGGTATGGATATTTCAATTAGTTGTGTTAATTTCTTCTTTTTATTGGTGAGTATGATGTCAGGTTTGTTATGTGGTGTTGTTTTATCTGTTATAATGGTTCTGTTCCAGTATAATTTGTATTCATCATTCTCCAGTACATTTTGTGGTGCATACTTGTATGTGGGAACATGTTGTTTTATTAGTTCATGTTGTATGGCAAGTTGTTGATGTATTATTTTTGCTACATTGTCATGTCTTCTGGGGTATTCTGTATTTGCTAGTATTGTACATCCGCTTGTAATGTGATCTACTGTTTCTATTTGTTGTTTGCAAAGTCTGCATTTATCTGTTGTGGTATTGGGATCTTTAATAATATGCTTGCTGTAATATCTGGTGTTTATTGTTTGATCCTGTATTGCAATCATGAATCCTTCCGTCTCACTGTATATATTGCCTTTTCTTAGCCATGTGTTGGATGCGTCTTGATCGATGTGTGGCTGTGTTAGATGATACGGGTGCTTGCCATGTAGTGTTTTCTTTTTCCAATTTACTTTCTTCGTATCTGCTGATGTTACATGATCTAAAGGGTTGTAAAGGTGGTTATGAAATTGCAGTGGTGTAGCCGATGTATTTATATGAGTGATTGCTTTGTGTATTTTGCTAGTTTCTGCTCGTTCTAGAAAGAATTTTCTTAAATTGTCTACCTGTCCATAATGTAGGTTTTTTATGTCAATGAATCCCCGTCCTCCTTCCTTTCTGCTTAATGTGAATCTTTCTGTTGCTGAATGTATGTGATGTATTCTATATTTGTGGCATTGTGAACGTGTAAGTGTATTGAGTGCTTCTAGGTCTGTGTTACTCCATTTCACTACTCAAAATGAGTAGGTCAATATTGGTATAGCATAAGTATTTATAGCTTTTGTCTTGTTTCTTGCTGTCAATTCTGTTTTCAGTATTTTTGTTAGCCTTTGTCTATATTTTTCTTTTAGTTCTTCTTTAATATTTGTATTATCTATTCCTATTTTCTGTCTGTATCCTAGATATTTATAGGCATCTGTTTTTTCCATCGCTTCTATGGAGTCACTGTGGTTATTCAATATGTAATCTTCTTGTTTAGTGTGTTTTCCCTTGACTATGCAATTTTTTTTTCTTACATTTGTCTGTTCCAAAAGCCATATTTATATCATTGCTGAATACTTCTGTTATCTTTAGTAATTGGTTGAGTTGCTGATTAGTTGCTGCCAGTAGTTTTAGATCATCCATATATAGCAAATGTGTGATTTTGTGTGGGTATGTTCCAGTAATATTATATCCATAATTTGTATTATTTAGCATGTTGGATAGTGGATTCAGAGCAAGACAGAACCAGAAAGGACTTAATGAGTCTCCTTGGTATATTCCACGCTTAATCTGTATTGGCTGTGATGTGATGTTATCTGAATTTGTTTGAATATTAAGTGTGGTTTTCCAGTTTTTCATTACTATGTTTAGAAACTGTATCAATTTAGGATCTACTTTGTATATTTCCAATATCTGTAGTAACCATGAGTGGGGTACACTATCAAAGGCTTTTTGGTAATCAATGTATGCATAGTGTAGCGACCTTTGTTTAGTTTTAGCTTGATATGTCACCTCTGTATCTATTATCAGTTGCTCTTTACATCCTCGTGCTCCTTTGCAGCAGCCTTTTTGTTCTTCATTTATAATTTTGTTCTGTGTTGTATGTGTCATTAATTTCTCTTTAATGACTGAAGTTAATATTTTGTAGATTGTTGGTAGGCATGTTACGGGGCGATATTTAGCTGGGTTTGCTGTGTCTGCTTGATCTTTAGGTTTCAGATAGGTTATTCCATGTGCAAGTGTATCAGGGAATGTGTATGGGTCTGCAATGTAACTGTTAAATAATTTAGTTAGATGTGAATGTGTTGAGGTGAACTTCTTTAGCCAGTAATTTGCTATTTTATCATTTCCAGGGGATTTCCAATTGTGTGTAGAATTAATTGCTCGGGTGACTTCATGTTGCAAAATTATGACTTCAGGCATTTGTGGTATCATCTTGTATGTGTCTGTTTCTGCTTGTATCCACCGTGCATGCCTGTTATGTTGTACCGGGTTTGACCATATGTTGCTCCAGAAGTTTTCCATGTCTGTTATGTTTGGTGGATTGTCTGTTTTAATGTGTGTGTTGTCTATTGTTTGGTAAAATCTCTTTTGGTTTGTGTTGAATGTTTGGTTTTGTTTCCTTCTATTTTCACTTTTTTTGTATCTTCTAAGTCGTTTGGCCAATGCTTGTAATTTCTGCTTCTTTTCATCTAATTGCTCTATTGCTTCTTGTTGTGAGATTTTACCTAACCTTTTTCGTTTTTTGTCTGATATTTCATTTCTTATAAATTGTGTTAGCTGTCCGATGTCTTTTCTCAGTTTTTCTATTCTGATCTGTAGCCTGTGTTGCCATGCTGGTTTTGTGGGTTTCTTCTGTGTATTGGTTTATTCTGATCTCTGCCTAGTGTGTATATTTAGTGTAGTGAGTGCTCCTATATAAACCAGTAGTTGTAATTCTTCCATAGTTGTATTTTCATTTATTTTGTTGTGTATGATTGTATTGATAGTTTTTATTGTTGTTTCGACTTGTGGGTTATTTGGCGGTCTATGCAAGAATGGTCTGATGTCTGTATTTGTGTCTTTGTATTCTATATATGTCAGCTGAAATTTCTCTTCTATATCTAACACGTGTGTCTCTTCGTGTTCTATTTGTGCTTGTTCTGGTGGCTGTCTTAAGATTTCGTTTTCCTCTGATTGTTTAATTGATGCGTGTTGGTCTTTGTTTGTTTGCTCTGGGATGTTTGAGTCCATTACTGTATTTTCTTCTTCTTCTGATTGCACATTATTTTGTTCCAGTATTTCTTGTACTTGTTGTTTGATGTTTTCTAATTCTGACTGGGGTATCCTGTTATTTTTTATTATTACACGGATCTGATCAGCTAGTCGTTGTTCTGTTAAAAATTTTAATTCCGGGTATCTGGTAATAAATGTTGTGTATACTTGTGATCTGTATCCAGTTGTATTGGTTCCTAGGTTTGTTGCTTGGTAATAACAGAACATGAGGTGTCGATTAACTTCATCTGACCATCTCATCCTCTGTCTTTGTTTTCCTTCTAGGGTGGTTGCAGGAAGCATATCCTGCAAAACACCTCTATTTGGATTTAAATCATTTTCCAGTTGGCTAGCAGTGTTGTTACCATTGTGGGCGGGCATAGGGTTCAAGCGTCGTCCCCGACCATGACGGCGCTTGTCCGAGGCTTCTTTAGTTCTGTCCTGAACCAAGTAATCACACTAAAAGGGGGGTTAGCCCTATTAGTGGTTTGTTCTTTTCGTCGCCTTTTACGACTGGCAGAACATACCGGAGGCCTATTCTTTTCCCGGGCCTCCACGGGGTTTATTATTATTATTATTATTATTATTATTATTATTATTATTATTATTATTATATTATTATATTATTTAACAGAAACAGAATTTTCTGGCGAGACATTCGACAGGTTCGCTAACTCGGACGAACAATCGGCTTCCGACATAACCCAGACCTCCGCTACATTACAGCACAGTTCGTCACGGCAACCCCGTCCATGAGATCATTGCTGCCAACGGATTGTCACCTCCACTGTTCCTACAACACTTACGAGTCAAACGATTACGACCACTGACCACCGCGACATCCGTTGCTGCCTGGTGGCGTTGTGGGCATACGATGTGGTAACAAAAGTATACAAGTGGGGCAGACACGTAGAGAAGATACGAGTTGCAAATGGGGAAAGCCATTCAGATAAGTGACTCTGATAAAGGGTAGATTACTACTACGCAGTGTCTGTGAAAGAGTATCTCGAAAATGGATAAGCTGATCAAATGTTTACACGCCACTGTCTCGAGCATCTACAGAAAGAGGTAGAAGGACAGTGAAACTAGCACTAGGCACTAAACGGTTGGACATCCACTACTCATCAGAGAACGTGGGCAGGATAGGTGGTGAGCTGTGGCGTCTCGGCCAAACGAGCACAATGTCGGTGCACACACGAGTGTTTCATCGTACATTATCGATCACGATGTTACGCAGCAGACCATCCGTACGTGTTCGCACTTTAACCCGACAACATTGTCAATTACACTACTGGCCATTAAAATTGCTACACCAAGAAGAAATACATATGATAAACTGGTATTCATTGGACAAATATATTGTACTAGAACTGAGATGTGATTACATTTTCACGCAATTTCGGTGCATAGATCCTGAGAAATCAATACCCAGAAGAACCACTTCTGGCCGTAATAACGGCCTTGATACGCCTGGGCATTGAGTGAAACACAGCTTGAATAGCGTGTACAGGTACAGGTGCCCATGCAGCTTCAACACGATACAGTTCAGTTCATTAAGAGTAGTGACTGGCATATTGTGATGAGCCACTTGCTCGGCCACCACTGACCACACGTTTTCAATAGGTGAGAGATCTGGAGAATGTGCTGGCCAGGGCAGCAGTTGAACATTTTTTGTATCCAGAAAGGCCCGTACAGGACCTGCTACATGCGGTCGTGCATTATCCTGCTGAAATGTAGGGTTTCGCAGGGATCGAATGGAGGGTAGAGCCACCGGTCGTAACACATCTGAAATGTAACGTCCACTGTTCAAAGTGCCGTCAATCCGAACAAGAGGTGACCGAGACGTGTAACCAATGGCACCCCATACCATCACGCCGGGTGATACGCCAGTATGGCGATGACGAATACACGCTTCCAATGTGCATTCACCGCAATGTCGCCAAACACGGATGCGACCATCATGATGCTGTAAACAGAACCTGGATCCATCCGAAAAAATGACGTTTTGCCATTCGTGCACCCAGGTTCGTCGTTGAGTACACCATCGCAGGCGCTCCTGTCTGTGATGCAATGTCAAGGGTAACTGCAGCCACGGTCTCCGAGCTGATAGTCCATCCTGCTGCAAACGTCGTCGAACTATTCGTGCAGATGGTTGTTGTCTTCCAAACTTCCCCAACTGTTGACTCAGTTACAGCCATGTGGATAAGATGCCTGTCATCTCGACTGCTAGTGATACGAGGCCGTTGGGATCTATCACGGCGTTCTGTATTACCCTCCTGAACCCACCGATTCCTTATTCTGCTAACAGTGATCGGATCTCGACCAATGCGAGCAGCAATGTCGTGATACGATAAACCACAATCGCGATAGGCTACAATCCGACCTTTATCAAAGTCGGAAACGTGATGGTACGCATTTCTCCTCCTTACTCGAGGCATCACAACAACGTTTCACCAGGCAACGCCGGTCAACTGCTGTTTGTGTATGAGAAATTGGTTGGAAACTTTCTTCATGCCAGCTCGTTGTAGGTGTCGCCACCGGCGCCAGCCTTGTGTGAATGCTCTGCAAAGCTCATCATTTGCATATCACAGCATCTTCTTCCTGTCGGTTAAATTTCGCGTCTGTAGCACGCCATCTTCGTGGTGTAGCTATTTTAAAGGCCAGTAGTGCACATGTGCAGTGGCCGCGGGACCGTCGGGGTTCGACTGACGATCGATGAAACGTGTCAGCTCTTCGGGTGAATCACATTTTTGGTAAACAACGGTCATGTCCACAAATGCCGCCATCGAGGTGAACGGCGGCTCAGAATGTGCAGCGCACCACGGACGCGGGCTGGTAGGACCAGCGTTATGCTCTGGGAGACATTCTCCCGCGTTTGCTCAGCACCTGTGGCAGTAATCAAAGGCACTCTGACAAATGCAAACCACCTGCATCCCTTCACGCTAGATGTCTTCCCCAATGGCGGTGTTATCTTTCTGCAGTATAGTTGTCCGCATCTCGGAGCCAGAACCGTGGAACAGGAATTTGAGGAGCATTATAGCTCACATTAATGTCTCGCTGACCAAATTCGCGTGATGGAAATCCTACGTGTTTTTGTCACTATTAGGCACCACCACCGCGCACACAAATCTGCAGCCCATTATTTGTGCGAATCACGTGACCTGTGCATGAACATCTACAGCCACAAACCTACCAATAAGCTGTCGGACCCTGGCACGCAGAATCAGTGATGTACTGCATTCCACAGACAGACAAACACGCTATTAAGCAGGTGGTCATAATGTTTTGGCTCTACAGCTGCTAAGAGCTCGCCTCAGCTGCTTCGCGCATCTACCGGGTGATCAAAAAGTCTATAATAAATTTGAAACTGAATACATCACGGAATAATGTAGATAGGGAGGTACAAATTGACACACATGCTTGGAATGCCATGGGGTTTTATTAGAACCAAAAAAATACAAAAGTTCAAAAAATTTCCGACAGATGGCGCTTCATCTGATCAGAATAGCAATAATTAGCATAACAAAATAAGAAAAAGCAAAGATGATGTTCTTTATAGGAAATGGTCAATATGTTCACCATCATTCCTCAACAATAGCTGTAGTCGAGGAATAAAGTTGTTCAAAAAATGGCTCTGAGCACTATGGGACTCAACTGCTGAGGTCATTAGTCCCCTAGAACTTAGAACTAGTTAAACCTAACTAACCTAAGGACATCACAAACATCCATGCCCGAGGCAGGATTCGAACCTGCGACCGTAGCGGTCTTGCGGTTCCAGACTGCAGCGCCTTTAACCGCACGGCCACTTCGGCCGGCAATAAAGTTGTGAACAGCACTGTAAAGCATGTCTGGATTTATGGTGAGGCATTGGCGTCGGATGTTGTCTTTCAGCATCCCTAGAGATGTCGGTCGATCACGACACACTTGCGACTTCGGGTAACCCCAAAGCCAATAATCGCACGGACTGAGGTCTGGGGACCTGGGAGGCCAAGCATGACGAAAGTGGCGGCTGAGCACACGATCATCACCAAACCACGCGCGCAAGAGATCTTTCACGCGTCTAGCAATATGGGGTGGAGCGCCATCCTGTATAAACATCGTACGTTCTTCAGGTGTTTATCAGCCAGGCTGGGAATGATGCGATTCTGTAACATATCGGCGTACCTCTCACCCGTCACGGTAGCAGTTTCAAAACCAGAATCACGCATATCCTCGAAGAAAAAAAGCCCGATAATGTTAGATGTGGTAAATCCAACCCATACCGTGACTTTCTCGTCGTGCAATGGAGTTTCCACGACACTTCTAGGATTTTCGGTAGCCCAAATTCTGCAGTTGTGGGCATTGACAGACCCTCGGAGCGTGAAATGAGCTTCGTCGGTCCACAACACGTTACTCAACCAATCATGTCCATTATAATTATCCGGGATGTTATGCCGTGGTCGGTTGATGAATTCTGTGTCGATTCCCAACGTTTCGTCTCCGACTGCGGGAGACATCTTCAAGGGGGTCCGTAGCTGGCCGGCCGGTGTGGCCGTGCGGTTCTAGGCGCTTCAGTCTGGAACCCCGTGACCGCTACGGTCGCAGGTTCGAATCCTGCCTCGGGCTTGGATGTGTGTGATGTCCTTAGGTTAGTTAGGTTTAAGTAGTTCTAAGTTCTAGGGGACTGATGACCACAGATGTTAAGTCCCACAGTGCTCAGAGCCATCTGAACCATTTTTGGTCCGTAGCTCGATGGAAGGTCCAACACACCCGCTGGCTCGCTACTGACTGCCGCTAAATTCCGTGTCCGCGCGCTCCCGCGCCGCGGCGTGACGTCACGTGTTTTGGAAACGTCAGTGCAATTGGCCGCTGTCCGTCGCCGTTGCCATCACCCAGTAGTGGACGGGTGGTACACATCTTCCTCAACACCGGCATCCATATACCGTTTAATTTCACGCCCTCCTCCTTTCGGTTGAAATTATTTGGGTGTTTAGCGATTTCGATTGCCTCCCTGTAGAGCCTTTCGTAATACCCGCTTGTGGCCGCTAGTACTTGCGTCTCCTCTAAACGAATAATTATACTGGTCATGATATTTCCGGCCGTGAAAGTCTACATTTTAGTAACTCAACCAATCGTCATCTTCCGGCATCTTTTGAAACGCCCACACCGCAAATGCCCTCCGCTTCACTAAATCGCCAGGTAACAGGTGCCCTTTCGAATCCCCTTCCTATGGCGATAGGATCGTAACGCTGAACTAGCACATTCCCCGTTCTGATAATACAGCTTCACTAAAAGTGCCTTTTCAGGTAACGTCAACATGCTGCGACTGCTGGCGCATCAGATTCTCAGACTCTCATTACAGCTCCTTTTATACACGATTGTCATGCGCAGTCACTGACGTTTCGCTGTCCAGCGCCATGTGTCGGACATTTTGTGAACTTCGTTTTTTTTTGTTCTAATGAAACCCTATGTCATTCCAAGCATGTGTGTCAATTTTTACCTCTCTATCTACATTATTCCGTGGTTTATTAAGTTTCAAATTTATACCGACTTTTTGATCACCCAGTACTTCGAGCAGTCACTTAACGCGTTCCCTATAGGCTACCTCTCCCCGCCAACGACGCCACACCTCTGTAGTCGATTATTGTCTCACCTGCACCTGTTGGCACTCTACAACTGAAAGCTGCCAACAGTGCTGTCAGCTATTGGGGATACTTTGGTGACTCTACCACAGTAAACGTACTAATCTGAGCCACCACCCACACGAAATGAACAACGCGAGGTACACAGGTAAAGAGCTACTACCGGAACTGAAGCTGTGAAGGCAAGTCGCGAGTCGCGAGTCACGCTCGGATAGCTCAGCAAGCACAACACCTGCTCGAAGAAAGTGGAGGTCTCAGGTTGCAGTCACGACTTGATCCACAGTTTAGATCTGCCAGGAAATATCGGTGACAACATATTATAAACAACAACTAGAATTGAAACATACAAACAAAACACCCTAGGCACCATTTACGTAAGGTATGACACCGCACTTCACTTCAAACATTATGGAATTCGTGATGGGACAATCTACTGGTTTTAACCACCACTTTGCCAGTCGGCCGCGCTGGATTAGCCGATCGGTCGAAGGCGCTGCAGTCATGGACTGTGCAGCTGGTCCCGGCGGAGATTCGGGTCCTCCCTCGGGCATGGGTGTGTGTGTGTTTGTCCTTAGGATAATTTAGCTTAAGTAGTGTGTAAGCTTGGGGACTGATGACCTTAGCAGTTGAGTCCCATAAGATTTCACACACATTTGAATATTTTACCCGTCGATTTTTTCTTTCGGTCGGTTTTTTCAGTCGAGTGCAAGACCAGAATGTCGCGGCTAAGGCCCCCGCAAACGATCAAATGTGTTTGACAAAATCGTTATCTGACTACGGATTTGCCAAGCAAGCCCGTATCGGATTTTGAGGCATTGTAGCACAACACGCCGAAAAGACAATGACGTCTCTCGGATTGGCCTTCAATGCGCTGCAGCGCTGAAACCGCACATTTGCGCGATGAGCAAGTAAATCCATCAGTACGGCACAACAGCATCGCAAAGCGTGGCGTCTAGATTGCCTGGACGATGTGGCTTTGTTGACGCAATCTGAGCACAGGACACGTGATCCAGTTGGCCAATTACAGCGAGCACAGAAGACGTGAACCGACCAGGCAATGGCAAAGTGACTGTTTCGTCTCGCCCGCACACACAAATTAATACACATACAGCAGCTACAGAAATAACTAGAGCTATGGCTTCTTATATAATTTTGGTTCCGCTTTTTTCCGTCATGTGTTTAGCCTGGGACGTAAGAAGACATGTTAAACGGTCACCAACGAAGCAATCACATTGCTACTCTTGTATGTAGAAATCTTTTTCATCCTGAATATACAGGGTGCGTCAAAAAAATGTATAAGACGACATGTGAAACGGTCACCAATGAAGCAATCACATTGCTACTCTTGTATGTAGAAATCTTTTTCATCCCGAATATACAGGGTGCGTCAACAAAATGTATAAGACGACATGTGAAACGGTCACCAATGAAGCAATCACATTGCTACTCTTGTATGTAGAAATCTTTCCCATCCCGAATATACAGGGTGCGTCAACAAAATGTATACACACTTTGAACTGTTATAGTGAATTTATTTCCCGTTCTACAAGGTTTAATATATGTGAGAAAGTAATGTTATGTTTCTTCAACAGGTGGCAGCAGTGGCCAGGAACTACCTGCAACATGGCGGACGTGCGTTTGAGCTTCGAAGCGCGGAAGCAGATAATTAAGTGGTACTGGAAGTTTGAGAATGTAGCTGCGGTTCGAAGACAGTGGAGAAGTGACTATGGTACAGAACCACCTCCAAGGTTAAGAATTACACGTCTACGAGAGAAATTCGAAATTCGTGGAACAGTGTGTGATGTGCATAAAGGTGGATCAGGGCGACCTCGTACAGCTACAAGTGATGATTCCCCACAACTGCGGTCTCGCAACTGTTTCAGCGTTCACCTCAAAACTCTTCGAGGCAAGCGGCACGTGAGAGTAATGTAAGTGCTGGTAGTGTGCAACGCATTCTGAAGAAAGGCAAGTTTCGTGTGTACATTCCGAGGCTGCTGCAACAGCTAAGTGACGACGATCCAGATAGAAGGTTAGAATTTTGTGATGGGTTCAGGAGATGGTGAGACGTGAACCGGGATTTATGGGTAGCATAATTTGGTCGGATGAAGTCCAATACAAACTCAATGGAGCTGTCAATAGCCACAGTTGCGTGTACTGGGCTGAAGATAATCGTTACATTACAGTTGAAAAGGCTGTGAATTTGCCTGGTGTAAATGTGTGTCTGCAAGGGGACTCATTGGGCCTTTCCACTTTGAAGGTACTGTTACTGGAGAAACGTACCTAACAATGCTTGCTGACTCCATGTTCCCTGCCATTCGTGCATTATACGGTAATGATGAGTTTTATTTCCAACAAGATGGCGCCCCGCCGCACTATCATAGGGACGTACGAGCATACCTGGATCACGATGTGCCAGGCCAGTGGATAGGACGCAGGGGACCAATCCAGTTTCCTGCACGCTCTCCACACCTCACGCCGCTGGATTCCTTCTTACGGGACACAGTAAAAGATGAGGTGTACAAACGTAAACCAAGTAACCTGGACACACTTTGGAATGAGATTCAGGCGGTGTGCGCAGAAATCTCTTTGGACACTTTGGTACAATGTACGGAGTCAGTGGTGACTCGTACTCAGAAATGTATTGATGCTGAAGGCCACTAGTTTGAACATTAATCACATTTGCAAAAGTACATTTATTTTTCCAATTGGACTTTAAGTTTTCAGAAATTTAACATTGTAGGCCGGGAAATAAATTTTCTATGACGCTTCAAAGTGTGTATACAGTTTTTTGACGCACCCTGTATAATGATTTTGATTTCGCGATTCCCGAGGGTGTGTCACGGCTTGGACATAATAACAGAACTTAATCCTAGAACATTAAAGGGGGATGGTGACGAGGGGGGGGGGGGAGTGGGACACATGACACTGACATTACTAAAACGTTCAAATGTGTGTGAAATCTTATGGGGCTTAACTGCTAAGGTCATCAGTCCCTAAGCTTACACACTGCTTAACCTAAATTATCCTAAGGACAAACACACACACCCATGCCCGAGGGAGGACTCGGACCTCCGCCGGGACCAGCCGAACAGTCCATGACTGTAGCGCCTTAGACTGCTCGACGGACATTACTACTAACCATCTTAAATTTTACTATTCTTATTTTATTCGAAGGAACTCATAATTTATAGTTTACGCACTAATTAATTACAATTATAAGGTCTCCATCGGTTTGTTACATACAAAATGTCCTGTTTTACACCGTATACTGACGATCGTACTGCTAAAAGAGTGTTGACGGGAAACACGTTGGTGCCAACTGCAACCGTCAATTCTAGGAGGGTTCAGTGATCTTGGGTTCATTACTGGCAGTGAAGCTGTGACTTTTGTATTTTTTGTTGTTACACGTACTTGGCTGTTCTACGAATAGGTCGCGATTTGCAGGGGCGCGATTAAGCTCTTTTTGGCTGTATTTTCCGAATTTCTCGCGATTTCCTGTACTATTGTTAAGCCGGGGCATATGATCACAGCTTGAATCGGCAGCAAAAATCTGGCTTTGGTGACAGACTGATCTGTAGCGTGTAGCCAGAGGTCTACGTACAGTTGGAATACAACAGTCTGGTTGTGACTTGGCGCAGTGAAACTTCGAAAAAGGACTCACCAATGGCCGTGAAATCTCAGGAAACTGTCGGTGGAATTCAGGGAGGGCCGAGCTAAAAAACGCTTCCTTGAGCCCACTGAATTTCTGATGAAGTAAGAGTGGTTCAGAATAATAAAAGGAAAGATCCTCTCTGGAACGACGATCGTTAGTGACTGCTTCAGTTAATACAACACTCTAGTCGGCACTGTAGGTTTTCAGCAGGTCAGAGTGAACCATAGTCTGAACTTTACAGATACGTAAGAGCGTTCCGTCCACACACAGAACGTGGAGAGAATGAAGTGGGACTCCAGAGGTGCCATTCCACAAAACGACAGAGAGACCAAATATTTCCAGGGTTACCTAGCTGAGTGTATGTTCTGTCGAGTAAATAACCAAAAATAAATATTACATCACTTTTCTGTTGAAGCGGGTACAATTTACCCTTCCAGCGGAATTAAGAAACAGGAAGTCTTTTGAAGAATGTTGCAAGCACAAGTCGCGACTACAACTCACTGCCTTTTTGGGGAAACCGACGCCTTCAGTTTCCTCGACATTACGGGTATGTTACAGCAGCATTTTGCTAGGTACTGTACGTTTTGTACAGTACACTGGACTATCCACTTTATTTGTGTTTCAGTTTTAACAATTTTTTTTTTCGATTGTGTGTACGCGCGTTGAGAATGAGATGATATGATTGGCTGATTACATAACGTGTAATGTACTCTCATTCTATGTTCTGATTGGTTGAAGCTATGACGTGTCCTCTGCCCAGACTGTAGAACAAAAGCACACCGTACAGTGCAATCTCACTTTCACATTTTCCGAAGTTATAGTCCCGCATAGACCAGATAGGTAGTGCTGTATTTGGTGGATTTCGTATTTATACATGCTTATCACGCAAATATGCGGTTTCGGTGCTACAGTGCGTTATAGATCTATCCAAGATAGTCCTGTTTTTCTAGGTTTGTTGGGCTACAGTGCCTGAAAGTGCGATACCGACAGACGAGGTGTGTTCAAAAAGTAAGGCGACTTTATATTTTTATGAAAAAACACTTATTTATTCATCAGTATTCATGCTGTCCCCTTCAGAGTAATCCCCTTTGATACAATACACTTGTGGCAGCGCTTCTTCCAATCCTCGAAGCACTTCTCATAAGAACTTTTTGGTACAGCCTTGAGTACTTCCAGCAGTGCAGTTTTTATTTCCTCAATCGTTGAAAATCTTCGTCCTTTTATAGGTCTCTTCAGTTTTGGGAACAGGAAAAAGGTCGCAGGGAACCAAATCCGGTGAATATCGTGGCTGAGGAATGACTGTCGTGTTGTTTTTGGCCAAAAAATCTCCCAGAAGCAACGATGAATGAACAGGTGCACTATCGTGGTGCAAAACCGGTGAATTGTTTTTCGTCAAATCCGGACGTCAAGGTAATACCCATTGACCGTGCGACCTTGAGGCAAAAATTCACGATGCACTGCGCCACTGTGACTGGAAAAAAAAAAAACAGTGAGCAGCAGAACTTTGACATTTGATCGGACTTGGCGTGCTTTGTTCGGCCTTGCCTCTCCGGGATGCTTTTCCATTGGGACGACTGGGCTTTGGTTTCGACGTCACAACAGTAAACCCATGTTTCGTCACCAGGTATCACCCATTTCAGCAAATCAGGATCATCATTATCGCAAGTCAAGAGCTCCTGAACGATGCTCAAACGACGGTTTTTCTGAACAAAATTGAGAAGTTTCGAAACAAACTTCGTTAACACTTGTCTCATGCCCAAAATATCCAAAAAACAACTGCATGACACGAGCCGACCGATATGCCAACATCCTCAGCAGCTTGTCTTACGGTAATTCGACTATCTTCCAAAACAATTTTCTTCACAGCTTCGACGTTATCATCTGTTGTTGATGTGCTGAGGTGGCCAGAGCGAGGTTCGTCAGTGGCATCTCGGCTATCTTGGAAAAGCTTGTACCACTTGTAAACTTTTTTTTCACTTAGAGCAGACTCACCGTATGCCACTGTCAACATCTGAAGTTTTTTAGACCACTTGATTCCATTTTTCATAAAAAAATTGATTATACAAATTCTTTGCTCCATTTTTTGTAATAATCGGAAATAGTCGAGCACACTAAAACACGTCTAACCTTTCTATCTGTCAAAAACAAACTTGAAACTGTGAACGTATGTTCGGGACGTGTGTACCAACATAACAAAACAAAAAGATCGATAACCGGATGTACGTTGTCCGCGCAATTTGAAAAGTCACCTTAATTTTTGAACAGCCCTCGTATAAAATTCTGCCATTTTGACAGTAATGAGAATAGCGATAAATGCAGACAAAGCCATCCTGGTATTGACGTTGGTGCTATGTTTGAAGAAAAAGAAGAAGAAGAAGAAGAAAGAAAGAAGAAGAAGGTCACTGGTCCAGGAAATGGCTTAAAATGAGAGATTTACACATCAAAACCAGCTAAGCGGGCCTATTATTATCAGAACCCGATGACGAAATCAGCTTTCTTCGAATGGGCAATAAAACTCTCAAAAACTCGTTACGCGCAGCGTAAAAGAGGAAATTCGTGCGTCACATTCGCTCTTATCTAGCCACGCACGTGTCAAACAAGCCTATACACGTGCCAAGAAAGTTTGTCAATTTAACCTTACTTTTGAAGCAGACGCTTTTTTGTGTATTCTGCATTTTGGCACTTGCGGGAATGGCTGAAAGTGCAGATACAGTATTTGTAACAGGACTCTGGAACAATGTTTAAAGAACGAGACCCTGGTACAGGGAATGGTTAAAAATGAGAGAGAAGTACACACACACGAAAAGCCGTAAACGACAGTGACCCGTTAGTAACTTCGTCCTCACACTGAAAAAAAAAGAAAAAAAAAAGCGCCAAGTATTGTACGCGCAAAATTATTCTCTTCTACTTTGTCCTCTGACACGGAAGAACCGAAGGACTTCGATTTATTTTATGTCATCGCACTCACTCTTGTATGTTATACGTAAAACATCGATTTTGTTCATAAACCCTTGCTACCTAGTATATGGCTGGGAAAGATGTGATACCTCTATCATTTTGATAATTGTCAGTGCTATTTTGTTTTTGTCCTCGATCGTATATTCCACAGTTGTGGAAACTCACAATACAGTGTGATAAATCGTAATAAAGCAATTTTCACTAAACATGCGCTGCGTATCATCGACACAACCAACGTCCGCCATCTTGTCAAATTTTCCGCCAATCAGAATTTCTCGCACACACGTTAAGCACGATCTAAACTTGACAAACATGCCAAGCTTCACCGAACACGGCGAAATATACGCATCAAAAACAGTTTTGCATCACCGACAACGGCGAAATATACGCATCAAAAACAGTTTTGCATCACCTAAGTACCGAGAGTTTTGGACCTGTACAGAAAATTGGAACAGAGATCAACATAAACAGCATTTCCGCCCTTTTTACTGCTCATGAAGAACACACATTGCGTGTTGTACCACCATACAGCGAGACCTTGGAGAAGTGGTCGTCTACATTGCTGTACACACCGGTACCTCAAATACCCAGTAGCACGTCCTATTGCATTGATGCATGCCGGTATTCGTCGTGGCATACTGTCCACAAGTTCATCAAGGCACCGTTGGTCCAGATTGTTCCACTCCTTAACGGCGATTCGCCGTAGATCCCTCAGTGTGGTTGGTGGGTCACGTCGTCCATTAACAGCCCTTTTCAGTCTATCCCAGGCATGTTCGATATTCATGTCTGGAGAACATGTTGACTACTCTGGTCGAGCGATGTCGTTATCCTGAAGAAAGTCATTCACAAGATGTGCACGATGGGGGCGCGAATTGTCGCCCAGGAAGACGAATGCCTCGCCAATATGCTGCCGATGCGGTTGCACTATCGGCAGGAGGATGGCATTCACGTATTGTTCAGCTGTTACGGCGCCTTCCATGACCACCAGCGGCGTACGTGGGTCCCACATAACGCCACCCCAAAATGGCAGGGAACCCCCACCTTGCTGCACTCGCTGGACAGTGTGTCTAAGGCGTTCAGCCAGACGGGGTTGCATCCAAACACGTCTCCGACGATTGTCTGGTTGAAGGCATATGCGGCACTCATCGGTGATGAGAACGTGATGGCAATCCTGAGCGGTCCATTCGGCATGTTGTTGATCCCACCTGTACCGCGCTGCATGGTGTCGTGGTTGCAAAGACGGACTTCGCCATGGACGTCGGGAGTGAAGTTGCGCATCATGCAGCCTATTGTGCACAGTTAGAGTCGTAACACGACGTTCTGTGACTGCACGAAAAGCATTATTCAACACAGTGGTGATGCTGTCAGGGTTCCGTAGGTAGCGGCCATCCATTGCAGTAACAGCCCTTGGGCGGCCTGAGCGAGGCACGTCATCGACAGTTCCTCTCTCTCTGTGTCTCCTCCGTGTCCGAACAACATCGCTTTGGCTCACTCCGAGACGTCTGGACACTTCCCTTGTTGCGAGCCCTTCCTGGCACAAAGTATAAATGCGACGCGATCGATCCGTGGTATTAACCGTCTAGGCACGGTTGAACTACAGACAACACGAGCCGTGTGCTTCCTTCCTGGTGGAATGACTGGAACTGATTGGCTGTCGGACTCCCTCCGTCTAATAGGCGCTGCTCATGCATGGTTGTTTACATCTTTGGGCGGGTTTAGTGACATCTCTGTTCAGTCAAAAATGGTTCAAATGGCTCTGAGCACTATGGGACTTAACTGCTAAGATCATCAGTCCCCTAGAACGTAGAACTACTTAAACCTAACTAATCTAAGAACATCACACACACCCACACCCGAGGCAGGATTCGAACCTGCGACTGTAGCTGTCGCGCAGTTCCAGACTGAAGCGCCTAGAACCGTGCGGCCACAGTGGCCGGCTTCTGTTCAGTCATAGGGACTGTGTCTGTGATACAATATCCACAGTCAACGTCTATCTTCAGTAGTTTTGGGAACAGAGGTGATGCGAACATAGTGATGTTTAACAAAATGGTCGTTTACGTGAGCCCTTACGTCAGCTTTCCGGCTTTTTCGCTCACTCTCAGGGCCTGCGTGGCTTCACTTACGCCGTGGTCACAGTCGCCCCGATATCGGTCGATTCCGCCGACGACCGACATCAGCCGGAAACGGCCTATCTTTTCAAATCAGCACGCCATTACGTGCGCGGTCACGGTGTCATTGCCCGAGCGCACAGACTTCGGATAACTGTCGATGAAATTCACGTCTGTTTTTTTTCGGTCGTAATGGCCGACACGACACGAACCGTGGACTGTGGATAACTGGTGTTTAGTCAAAGGCTGAGTTTTGTTACATCCTGGACATAAAAAATATCATTGGGATATAGCTGCTCGTAACCTATGGAGTGAAATCACTGGTTTTTTGGAAACCAAAAGTAGGCAAAATATAATTTGTTCCAGTGACAAGGGTGGTGTGTCTCATGCTTTAAGTTATAGTGCTGGATCTGTTTTGTTTATGGTAGGTGGATATTAGCTGTTTACAAATCATTATTACTGCTTAATAACGTTCTTTGCAAATGCGTGTACCTGTGTATTTCTACTTTCAGGATGTATATGCAGACAACAAAAAATTTTCCGATTTTTCCCGGATTTCCCAGTTAAAGCACATTTTCCCACGTGAAAATTACCCTTTGTTCCATGATAGGTGAGAGTATACTTTACCTCAGAGCTGTAAAAATATCAGTCCTTCGAATGGTAAAGGTTTTACCTCGGAGCTGTAAAAATATCAGTCCTTTGAATGGTAAAGGTTTTACCTCGGAGCTGTAAAAATATCAGTCCTTTGAATGGTAAAGGTTTTATACACCAGCGTTGAACTTCCTGGGACTTCAGAGAACGAAAACACTCGGTAAAATAAGTTTTGGAAAGATCTCTGATGTGCAGCAACATTTACGCTCCATATTTTCTTATTCGAATTACGGAAGTATAGTTTCCGAAGCATTGAAATCGAGATTGAAATGCGCGTTTGTTAGCCAATCATAGCTCATGTCACGTGATCTCGCCAGCCAATGACAGCAGACATTCAGAGCATAGGACACGTGATGTAGACAGCCAATAGCAGCATCACTGTTAACTGGCGTGATCGTACAAATAGGAAAAGTTAATGGTTTAAATTAATGTACATACTGTAGCTAGACACTGGACTCGCATTCGGAAGGACGACGGTTCAATCCCGCGTCCGGCCATCCTGATTTAGGTTTTCCGTGATTTCCCTAAATCACTCCAGGCAAATGCCGGGATGGTTCCTCTGAAAGGGCACGGCCGACTTCCTTCCCCATCCTTTCCTAATCCGATGAGACCGATGACCACGCTGTCTGGTCTCCTTCCCCAAACCAACCAACCAACCATACTGTAGCTACAAGAAAAGCTAAGGTTTCACATACGATACTGGTCTTTTTGCATGTGTTACACTTTAAGATACATCACACAAATGTACCAGTAAAATTTTAAATAATGACAATGTCTGGACTTCTGGACTCTTTAAGTTGTTCTAAGTGGCTGGTTCTCAATGCGTTAAGTTTTAAATCGGAGTTAAACGCTCGCTGATTTAAGCATTTCATTGCACATTTTCACGCGTAACATAATTCATCTTGCGTAAAAGGAAATTTACTTTTAAAGTAAGGCTTTTCGAAGCACCATTCACAATATTTTCACCGGCCGTTGTGGCCGAGCGGTTCTAGGTGCTTTAGTCTGGAACCGCGCGACAGCTACGGTCGCAAGTTTGAAACCTGCCTCGGGCATGGATGGGTGTGATGTCCTTAGGTTAGTTAGGTTTAAGTAGTTCTAAGTTCTAGGGGACTGATGACCTCAGGTGTTAAGTCCCCTAGTGCTCAGAGCCATTTGAACCACAATATTTTCGCGCGACCTGTGAGAAATAGAATCGTTTCAGCAGTTGCCAGAAAGCGCCGGAAAACAGGCGTTACTGCTCGTGGGCGGCTGTGAGGACGCAGGAAGCCCGTATGTTCGTGTATTTAAGAGATATTACACGACGTCATAAAAGAAATAGAACATCGGAGGTTACTAAAGCATCGGAATTTCGTAAACCATACTAAAATGCACAATTCAGCTTAAAGTGCACATTCATATGTCCAGATTCACAATGAAGTAGAACGAACCTGATTTCAGGTTTTCAGGATACCAATTTTCTTAGCATACATCTCATGTTTGGTTCTTTATTATGGCATAATGCAATTTGCTTGAAGGACCAGTACTGTATTATCTTATGTTTGGTTCTTTATTATGGCCTAATGTCATACATGCCAGATGAAAATGTGCACTTTTAAACCAGTGAACAGTTGATAAAAGCCAATAGTGTGGAATGAAACACTTCGTTTCCAATAAATTGACTGCTTCTGCGAAAAAGATTAACAAAAGCGGCATTTATTTAGCAAACCGACAAAAATAACTTCATCGTTCTGCAAGGCAATTAATGCCGGACTTCCAAAAACAAGGCAATACAGTAAAATCAGAAAACTGAAACAAACAACATATCTTAGCCTTCCGTGATTGTACTTTAATTCACTTAGCAGCTCTCAGCCACAGATACCCGTTTTGTTTTCATTTGACGTTAGAACTGTAAACGAGAAGAAAACAGCAAAATCACTAACCGTAAACACGGCTCACGTGGAGACTAACCCAGCTTGGGCGCGCCAGAAAAAATTTTCCGGGTAACATCTGGCTGCCGGTGCTGTGACCGAACGGTTCTAGGCGCTTCAGTCCGTAACCGCGCTGCTGCTACGGTCGCAGATTCGAATCCTGCCTCGGGCATGGATGTGTGTGATGTCCTTAGGTTAGTTAGGTTTAAGTAGTTCTAAGTCTAGGACTGATGACCCCAGATGTTAAATTCCACAGTGCTTAGAGCCCTTTGAACCATTTTGTTACTGCTTCTGATACAGCCAACAGCCACGCTTCAAGCAGGAAAAGGTACTGCCCATAGGCAACTCAACTGCGCATGCGCATGTGCCCGCTGGCAACTGCTCAAACGAACTCAAATGTAAACAATTGTGACGTCACGTTCATCGGTAGCAATTTACTGGTACGAAGTATTCCACGGTCTTCGCTCTAAAGCCTCTGACCATTTTCCTGTTTATCAGTTCTTACCAGTTAAAATTACATAAAATTCAAAACTGAAGACTAAAACAATGAAAAATTCCCGGAATTCTAAAAATTTCCCTGGTTTTTGTCGGTTTTTGCCCGGATGAAAAAATTCCAGGTTTTTTCCGTATTTCTCGGAGTGTATACACCCTGACTTTTCTCTGTTGTAGGTGTTCAGAGTATTTTGTATTCTAAACTTTATGCGTGTCTTTCAAATGTTTATTGAATGACTGTCATTTACGGGTAAGTGCAGTATGTCTGCACAAATTCAAATTAATTCAACAGAACAGACTTCGAGTAGGCTCCTACCCGGAGAGGTGTGATTCGAGGTCTATTAAAAAAATCCGATAATCACTTTAAATGCAGTCCTGGCTCCAGTATAACTAGAAGTGACACATTGATGTTTCATATCTGGCGATTACATCTTTCCACTCATCAGGCTTATACTGCGTTCTGAGAAGTACAGTTTCAAAATTTGTGTTTGATATGGTGGATGCTATTTACGATGCCCTAAACACTAATTTAAAATTTAATATTTTCACTCTTGCACCACACGTTCCGGTACTACGAAATTTTTAATTTATTCTACGACGAATGCTTCGTACAAATGCATCAAACGATGCTGTAATATTGTTGATTTTCTTTATTACAAGATATACTCAATCTATATAATACTGTCACCAGATATTTTGTTACTTCCTTCCTCATATTCACTGGGCAAGTGTTAAAAGAACATTGAAGGTAACTAGATTCTTATCTGAATATACTGCCAGTACCGCATTAATTTTCACCATAAAGTGAGCTGCTGTGAAACCGCTAATCTACCTTTCATTAATTAAATAATTCTTGTTGATTCAAATTTTGATCCATGCGCCATATAATAGAAACATCTACTTTCACCACGTAAATTATTCACATGTGCTCATAACCTCACTTGTAAACTTTTACACACCAAACTCGCACATCCTCTCACTGTAGAATAATAAACTATACTCTGAACGCGTTTTGGAGAGATCCTGAGTGCGGTGTATCATTGAAACTACAATCAGCACATCGATCAACCAAGAACATTTATAATAATAAATGCCTATCTCCCAATTCCAAACTAAAACACTACCAAACAGTTATCCACCCTGAAGCCCTATACGCCTCAGAGGGCTAGAATCTGAACAGGAAACGCTTTGCAGATAAACTAGAGACTCGGGAGAGGAAGACCCCGAGAAAAATTCTGGGACCGATCAGAACAGATGGTGAGTATAGAAGGTAATCGAACGAGGAGCTGTACAATCATACCGAGAAAATCACATATGTAGCCAGGAAGAGGCGCCTCTATTTCTACGGACATATCGCAAGGACGGACCGAACGAGAGTGACCAGCCGACTTCTCAACCACTGGAAGAGCATAAACATCGTGGCACTGTGGCTGACAGACATCCATGAATAGTGACATTAGAAACCGAGTGCTTCTCAGAAGGACACTAAACAAAAGGTTTCAGGGCAATCACCCCGCAATGGACAAAGGAGAGAAAGAAAAATCACCACAGAATGCGGGATATGGCTACAACGTCTTTCGCGACGTATTTCTTGAATAAAAGTCTCTCGGTGTACACGCCACGTCAGTTCAGGATAAAACTCCAAGATTTCGTCCACTACCTCCATGGTCGTACTCAGGGCTAAAACTGACTGTCGTGAACGGTCTTATTTTTCTTTTTTTTTTCTTTATTGAATTTCGATCCCTCCCGAAGGGGGCGGGCTGGCAGCAGCGTAGTATGCCGCTCTTCAGCCTGCAGACTTTGTTAAAAAGATGAAGAGAATAAAAATCGTGGAACTTAAAACATAGAACAAAGGAATGATGATGCGGATAAAATACATACGAAGTAGACAGGTAAAATAATAGACAATTTAAAAAAAACCACGGCGACAGTCTGGTTTCTGTTCACTAAGGACATAAAATTCACACACAGTGACAGCATGGATTCTGTTCGCTACACTAGAAAGACGAACAACACTGAACATTCACTGGAACACTGCACTAAAAAGTTGGTAAATGTGACATACCACAGCCGAGAGCAGGTGGGGGGGGGAAACTGGACAGATGATGGGAAAATAAAAAAGGGTGGGAGGAAAGGAAAAGAGAAGGGGGGAGGGGGGGAAAGGAGCCAATGGAGGATGATGACCCATAAAAGGGGTGCGAGGTGCTGGGCAGACGCGACAGGTAGTGGGGAAGGCAGAGGATGGGAATACAAAAGTACTCAAGGGGGGGGGGGGAAGGGAGGTAGGGAGAGGTTTGGTGGGGAGAAAACGGGATGGAAGGGGGGAAGTGGGAGCCCAGGGAAAGGACGGAGGAAAGGAGGGGGGTGAGGATCAGAGTTGATAGGAGGGATAGATGGAGGGAGAGAGGGCATCATCCGGGAGGGGGAGTTGATGGAAGCCGCCTTGGGAAAGGAGATGAAGGGTGTAGAGGTGGAGGGTAGGGGGGACACAACAGTGGATGCGGCAGGGGGCAGGGATGGGAGAGGAGAGGAGAGGAGCAACCAGGGGGTGAAGGGGATCAAGGTGGCGGGAGGTGTAGAGGAGGTGGATATGTTCGAGGAACAGGAGCAGATGGGGGAAAGGAATGATGTTGTAGAGAATCCACATGGGGGATGGGAGGCAGATATGGAAGGCGAGGCGGAGTGCATGATGCTCGAGGATCTGGAGGAACTTATAGAATTTGGGGGGGGGGGGGGAGCAGATATCCAGGCGGGACTGTCATAATAGAGGATGGGACGGCCAGAGAGGTGTTTGAGGAGTCGGACGCGGTTGTGGGCTTTGGATTGGATGGAGCGGAGATGAGGGATCGAGGTGAGGTGACGGCCAATGGTGAGGCCATGGTAGGTGAGGGTGGGGGAGAGGTCGATGGGATGGGCACAAACGGTAAGGGACAAATCGAGGAGCCAGAAGGAGCGAGTGGTACGACGTACGAAACGTGAACTGGCGAGGCTCCCACTTTTATATGCAAAAGACGGCTTCTGATTGGCTGGAATACGTCATAGTAACAGCGATAGGGCGCATAGTGGTTGCCCTCTACTTCCATAGCTGTAGTTTCTATCCCGCATCGCTTGCAGCGCCATCCCTTGAATCAGGAGGTAAAGTGCGGGAAGTTTTCCTCTGCGATTTTTCTTTATCCACTGCACTCTTCCGGCTGTTGCTAAGTGCGTAACCGTTGTCTCTGTTAAAGTTGTTATCGCTAAGTCTAATTTCGACTGCTTCCCGGATCACAGAGTCCCAGTAATTCGATGTGTGGGCTATTACTCTCGTTTCTTCAAATAAAATCTTATGCTTGCTAAGCAGGCTATGCTCAGCCACCGCTGGTTTTTCCAAATACCTGTTTTCAGGTGGCGCTGGTGCTCGATGCAGTGGTCGGCAACGGTTCTTACCGACTCGCCCACGTAATTCTCGCCGCATTCGCAAGGAATACTATAAAGTCCCAGTACCCTTAAGCCGAGACTATCTTTGACTGGTCTCAACATTTCCTTAATTTTCGTGGTCGGAAAACTGGTTTTATTCCTTGCCTCTTTAGGACTTTGCCTATCCTGCTTGTTGTAGCACCGCAAAATGGAAGCCGTGCTATGTGTTGGTCCACTTCTTGTATATGGCCAGCATCATGTCTTACTTTTTTGGGCAATACAGATTTAATTTCACCGGCAGAATAACCATTCCTCTTAGTCGTCAAATGGTTAATCTCGGGACCAAGGTGGTCCTCGTCGGAAATAGTTCTGGCTCTGTGTACTAAAGTATTCAGCATAGCTCTCTTCTGAAACGCATGATGGAAGCTATAGCTATGCACATATAAGTCTGTATGCGTTGGCTTCCTGTAAACAGAATTGCCCAGTCGTCCATCCGCTTTTCGCTCCACCAACACATCTAAAAAAGGTAACTTCCCTTCCTTCTCTACCTCCATTGTAAATTTTATGTTTGGATGTACACCATTCAAATGTTCGACGAACTGCTGCAGCGTGTCACTGCCAGATTACTGGGCAAACATCAAGTCCCTCCCCAGGCTGAAAAATTGAATGTCGTGGTCCTTGGCTGGCCCACTCGGAAGAAGAAGAAGAAGAAGAAGAAGAAGAAGAAGAAGAAGCTACAGGGTGTCTCACGAAAGACGTCCGGATTCGTAGTTCTCTGACACCAGTACTTTGCGCAGACTCCCTTACACTATGCGCCTGAGTGTAATGGTGTTCTGTTTACAGCTCTCCTGTACAGTTTCCATTTGGTACGGTATACACGAAGGATCAAAGAGTGTTTCTTGTGTTGAACTATGCAAAAACAGAAACGTATGTGCAATATCGGCTCGAATTCATACGAAAATTTCCCAGTGTTGCACCGTTCCCAATGATGCAGATTAGTGAAGAAATGTCAGGGCACTGGATCCGAATTACACAAACGAAGGCCTAGACAATCTGGTGTTTTAAGCGAAAATAAATTAGACGAGATCGGGGAGTCCTTGGGAAGATGTCCGAGAAAATCTCGGCGCCGTTTGGCACTGCAGACTGGTTGTCAAGAACATCTGCTCACAGAGCTCAGCACGAGCCGAAATTGAAGCCGTAGAAAATAACGGCAGTGCATCAACTCAGACACTGTTTCTCGACGTCGTTACTGCAACTGGCTGCTACAGTCTGTGCGCGGTGGGGAAGTTCATCCTGAGATGCTTTATTTTCTGATTGAGCCTGGCTGCATTTATTGGGGTACATAAATTCTCAGAGCAGTCGACATTGGAGCTCCGAAAATCCTCGTGAATCACATCAATAATCTCTGCATGATGTGAAAAGTGGAGTGGGGTGTGCAGTTAGTGCAATATTTTTCCACGAGGCAATACGTTCTGAAAGGCATGTAAACAATATATTACTTTTTTTTTTTCGAGAAGCAACACCTAATAAAAAGATGTACGGTTACTTTATACAGGACAATGCGAGAACACACGTCGCTAAAGGTTCGATGACAGCAATACGAAGTGTTTTTGATGAAGGGGTAGTTGACTGGCGTCCCCGTTCTCCAGATCTAAATCTGCGTGATCTTTTATCTTTCGACAATTTCAAAAGACAATATGTATGCAACCAATCCCCACACGCTCTAAGAGTTGGAAGACAGGTTTCGGCTGGTACTCTCCCAGACTTCGGCAACCGAAATTCCTGGAGTGTTTGTTGATGTGTTCAGGTTGCTCTTACCACAGGCGGACATCATTCTGAGCACCTACTGTGAATAAAGGGAAGCTTAGGGGGGTGGGCGTAAGGCGTCAAACGGGCGGACTTGGAGCAGGAGACGCACCACAGGACATTTTAATTTCCACTGGCTATACTTTTACAAATAAATTCGTAAAACTTTGTCAGCATGAGCAGGAAGCATTCAGGATTCACACCCACAGCAGTGGAAGTTCAGATACATAACAAAAAAATTTCTTTTTTCATGCGAAATTTCATCATATTTCACTTACTGTTGGCTGCAATTGTGCTACGGGTACCCATTTCTTCACAAGAAAGATTCTTAGATGAATTTTGCACTGCTTCTTAAACACAAATTCCTTAACGCAAAACACTAGAATTTTCCAAATCTATTAAAAACTGATAAAAACTGAGACAATTGACTACAAATTTTGAGTTTTGACTAAAGACGAAGTTTAAAATGTAACAGCTCATTCATTCTTTATAAATTAGATGAATTCTAGAGTTTCATACACCTGTAAGTATGATTTGTGTGCTGTGCAGAATTCATCGCAAAATCTCTCTTACCTGTAAGAACAAATGTAGTAAGTGAAAAAATTATGAAATTTTACATGTTGTTGTTGTTGTTGTTGTTGTTGTTGTCTTCAGTCCTGAGACTGGTTTGATGCAACTCTCCATGCTACTCTATCCTGTGCAAGCTGCTTCATATCCCAGTACCTACTGCAGCCTACATCCTTCTGAACCTGCTTAGTGTATTCCTCTGTTGGTCTGCCTCTACGATTTTTACCCTCCACGCTGCCCTCCAATAATAAATTGGTGATCCCTTGATGCCTCAGAACATGTCCTACCAACCGATCCCTT